>NW_028165609.1:35000-42500 GCF_964263955.1 Coregonus lavaretus | reverse complement strand
TTTTGATGCACTTTTTTCGGATTGGGTTGGTGGTCAGACACCCCCATATGGAAACCATCCGGTTGACACTATGAGAACCAGGGACCGACTCCTGGCTCCCGGAAGGCCGATTTTGATGCACTTTTTTCGGATTGGGTTGGTGGTCAGACACCCCCATATGGAAACCATCCGGTTGACACTATGAGAACCAGGGACCGACTCCTGGCTCCCGGAAGGCCGATTTTGATGCACTTTTCTCGGATTGGGTTGGTGGTCAGACACCCCCATATGGAAACCATCCGGTTGACACTATGAGAACCAGGGACCGACTCCTGGCTCCCGGAAGGCCGATTTTGATGCACTTTTCTCGGATTGGGTTGGTGGTCAGACACCCCCATATGGAAATCATCCGGTTGACACTATGAGAACCAGGGACCGACTCCTGGCTCCCGGAAGGCCGATTTTGATGCACTTTTCTCGGATTGGGTTGGTGGTCAGACACCCCCATATGGAAATCATCCGGTTGACACTATGAGAACCAGGGACCGACTCCTGGCTCCCGGAAGGCCGATTTTGATGCACTTTTTTCGGATTGGGTTGGTGGTCAGACACCCCCATATGGAAACCATCCGGTTGACACTATGAGAACCAGGGACCGACTCCTGGCTCCCGGAAGGCCGATTTTGATGCACTTTTCTCGGATTGGGTTGGTGGTCAGACACCCCCATATGGAAATCATCCGGTTGACAACAGGAGAACCAGGGACCGACTCCTGGCTCCCGGAAGGCCGATTTTGATGCACTTTTCTCGGATTGGGTTGGTGGTCAGACACCCCCATATGGAAATCATCCGGTTGACAACAGGAGAACCAGGGACCGACTCCTGGCTCCCGGAAGGCCGATTTTGATGCACTTTTCTCGGATTGGGTTGGTGGTCAGACACCCCCATATGGAAATCATCCGGTTGACAACAGGAGAACCAGGGACCGACTCCTGGCTCCCGGAAGGCCGATTTTGATGCACTTTTCTCGGATTGGGTTGGTGGTCAGACACCCCCATATGGAAATCATCCGGTTGACAACAGGAGAACCAGGGACCGACTCCTGGCTCCCGGAAGGCCGATTTTGATGCACTTTTCTCGGATTGGGTTGGTGGTCAGACACCCCCATATGGAAATCATCCGGTTGACATTAGGAGAACCAGGGACCGACTCCTGGCTCCCGGAAGGCCGATTTTGATGCACTTTTCTCGGATTGGGTTGGTGGTCAGACACCCCCATATGGAAATCATCCGGTTGACATTAGGAGAACCAGGGACCGACTCCTGGCTCCCGGAAGGCCGATTTTGATGCACTTTTCTCGGATTGGGTTGGTGGTCAGACACCCCCATATGGAAATCATCCGGTTGACAACAGGAGAACCAGGGACCGACTCCTGGCTCCCGGAAGGCCGATTTTGATGCACTTTTCTCGGATTGGGTTGGTGGTCAGACACCCCCATATGGAAATCATCCGGTTGACAACAGGAGAACCAGGGACCGACTCCTGGCTCCCGGAAGGCCGATTTTGATGCACTTTTCTCGGATTGGGTTGGTGGTCAGACACCCCCATATGGAAATCATCCGGTTGACAACAGGAGAACCAGGGACCGACTCCTGGCTCCCGGAAGGCCGATTTTGATGCACTTTTCTCGGATTGGGTTGGTGGTCAGACACCCCCATATGGAAATCATCCGGTTGACATTAGGAGAACCAGGGACCGACTCCTGGCTCCCGGAAGGCCGATTTTGATGCACTTTTCTCGGATTGGGTTGGTGGTCAGACACCCCCATATGGAAATCATCCGGTTGACATTAGGAGAACCAGGGACCGACTCCTGGCTCCCGGAAGGCCGATTTTGATGCACTTTTCTCGGATTGGGTTGGTGGTCAGACACCCCCATATGGAAATCATCCGGTTGACAACAGGAGAACCAGGGACCGACTCCTGGCTCCCGGAAGGCCGATTTTGATGCACTTTTCTCGGATTGGGTTGGTGGTCAGACACCCCCATATGGAAATCATCCGGTTGACAACAGGAGAACCAGGGACCGACTCCTGGCTCCCGGAAGGCCGATTTTGATGCACTTTTCTCGGATTGGGTTGGTGGTCAGACACCCCCATATGGAAATCATCCGGTTGACATTAGGAGAACCAGGGACCGACTCCTGGCTCCCGGAAGGCCGATTTTGATGCACTTTTCTCGGATTGGGTTGGTGGTCAGACACCCCCATATGGAAATCATCCGGTTGACATTAGGAGAACCAGGGACCGACTCCTGGCTCCCGGAAGGCCGATTTTGATGCACTTTTCTCGGATTGGGTTGGTGGTCAGACACCCCCATATGGAAACCATCCGGTTGACACCAGGAGAACCAGGGACCGACTCCTGGCTCCCGGAAGGCCGATTTTGATGCACTTTTTTCGGATTGGGTTGGTGGTCAGACACCCCCATATGGAAATCATCCGGTTGACATTAGGAGAACCAGGGACCGACTCCTGGCTCCCGGAAGGCCGATTTTGATGCACTTTTCTCGGATTGGGTTGGTGGTCAGACACCCCCATATGGAAATCATCCGGTTGACATTAGGAGAACCAGGGACCGACTCCTGGCTCCCGGAAGGCCGATTTTGATGCACTTTTCTCGGATTGGGTTGGTGGTCAGACACCCCCATATGGAAATCATCCGGTTGACATTAGGAGAACCAGGGACCGACTCCTGGCTCCCGGAAGGCCGATTTTGATGCACTTTTCTCGGATTGGGTTGGTGGTCAGACACCCCCATATGGAAACCATCCGGTTGACACCAGGAGAACCAGGGACCGACTCCTGGCTCCCGGAAGGCCGATTTTGATGCACTTTTCTCGGATTGGGTTGGTGGTCAGACACCCCCATATGGAAATCATCCGGTTGACATTAGGAGAACCAGGGACCGACTCCTGGCTCCCGGAAGGCCGATTTTGATGCACTTTTCTCGGATTGGGTTGGTGGTCAGACACCCCCATATGGTAAACCGCCGGCGGACACTAGGAGAACCAGGGGAGGCTATTACCTCACACATGGGGGTTTTGGGTGCCCTTGGCCGGCTTGGGGGTGACCCCAAGAGTGGGTCCAAGACCCCACACCCGGATCCATCCACAGGGGGGCGCCACATGTCATTTTAAGCCTGATTTCACTAGGGGAACCAGGGGATGATCTTAACTCACAAATGGGGGTTTTGGGTGCCCATGGCCGGCTTGGGGGTGACCCCAAGAAGGGGTCCAAGCACCCCCATCCAGATCCATCCACAGGGGGGCGCCACAGGTCACTTTAGGCCGGATTTCACTATGGGGACCCAGGGGAGGCTGTTCACTCACACATGGGGGTTTTGGGTGCCCATGGTCGGCATGGCTGGCTTGGAGGAGACCCCAAGAAGGGGTCCAAGCACCCCCATCCAGATCCATCCACAGGGGGGCGCCACAGGTCATTTTAGGCCGGATTTCACTATGGGGACCCAGGGGAGGCTGTTCACTCACACATGGGGGTTTTGGGTGCCCATGGTCGGCATGGCTGGCTTGGAGGAGACCCCAAGAAGGGGTCCAAGCACCCCCATCCAGATCCATCCACAGGGGGGCGCCACAGGTCATTTTAGGCCGGATTTCACTATGGGGACCCAGGGGAGGCTGTTCACTCACACATGGGGGTTTTGGGTGCCCATGGTCGGCATGGCTGGCTTGGGGGAGACCCCAAGAAGGGGTCCAAGCACCCACAGCCGAATCCATCCACAGGGGGGCGCCACAGGTCACTTTAGGCCGGATTTCACTAGGGGTACACTGGGGAGGCTGTTCACTCACACATGGGGGTTTTGGGTGCCCTTGGTCGGCATGGCTGGCTTGGAGGAGACCCCAAGAAGGGGTCCAAGCACCCCCACCAAGATCCATCCACAGGGGGGCGCCACAGGTCACTTTAAGCCTGATTTCACTATGGGGACCCAGGGGAGGCTTTTCACTCACACATGGGGGTTTTGGGTGCCCTTGGTCGGCATGGCTGGCTTGGGGGGGACCCCAAGAAGGGGTCCAAGACCCCACAGCCGGATCCATCCACAGGGGGGCGCCACAGGTCATTGTAGGCCGGATTTCACTATGGGGACCCAGGGGAGGCTTTTCACTCACACATGGGGGTTTTGGGTGCCCATGGTCGGCATGGCTGGCTTGGGGGGGACCCCAAGAAGGGGTCCAAGACCCCACAGCCGGATCCATCCACAGGGGGGCGCCACATGTCACTTTAGGCCGGATTTCACTATGGGTACCCAGGGGAGGCTGTTCACTCACACATGGGGGTTTTGGGTGCCCATTGAAGGCATGGCCAGCTTGGGGGGGACCCCAAGAAGGGGTCCAAGCACCCACAGCCGGATCTATCCACAGGGGGGCGCCACATGTCATTTTAAGCCTGATTTCACTATGGGTACCCAGGGGAGGCTGTTCACTCACACATGGGGGTTTGGGGTGCCCATGGTCGGCATGGATGGCTTGGGGGGGACCCCAAGAAGGGGTCCAAGCACCCACAGCCGGATCTATCCACAGGGGGGCGCCACATGTCATTTTAAGCCTGATTTCACTATGGGTACCCAGGGGAGGCTGTTCACTCACACATGGGGGTTTTGGGTGCCCATGGTCGGCATGGCTGGCTTGGAGGAGACCCCAAGAAGGGGTCCAAGCACCCACAGCCGAATCCATCCACAGGGGGGCGCCACAGGTCACTTTATGCCGGATTTCACTATGGGGACACAGGGGAGGCTGTTCACTCACACATGGGGGTTTTGGGTGCCCATGGCCGGCATGGCTGGCTTGGGGGGGACCCCGAGAAGGGGTCCAAGCACCCACAGCCGAATCCATCCACAGGGGGGCGCCACAGGTCACTTTAAGCCTGATTTCACTATGGGTACACTGGGGAGGCTGTTCACTCACACATGGGGGTTTTGGGTGCCCATGGCCGGCATGGCTGGCTTGGGGGGGACCCCGAGAAGGGGTCCAAGCACCCACAGCCGAATCCATCCACAGGGGGGCGCCACAGGTCACTTTAAGCCTGATTTCACTATGGGTACACTGGGGAGGCTGTTCACTCACACATGGGGGTTTTGGGTGCCCATGGTCGGCATGGCTGGCTTGGAGGAGACCCCAAGAAGGGGTCCAAGCACCCCCACCAAGATCCATCCACAGGGGGGCGCCACAGGTCACTTTAAGCCTGATTTCACTATGGGTACACTGGGGAGGCTGTTCACTCACACATGGGGGTTTTGGGTGCCCATGGTCGGCATGGCTGGCTTGGAGGAGACCCCAAGAAGGGGTCCAAGCACCCCCACCAAGATCCATCCACAGGGGGGCGCCACAGGTCACTTTAAGCCTGATTTCACTATGGGTACACTGGGGAGGCTGTTCACTCACACATGGGGGTTTTGGGTGCCCATGGCCGGCATGGCTGGCTTGGGGGAGACCCCAAGAAGGGGTCCAAGCACCCCCACCAAGATCCATCCACAGGGGGGCGCCACAGGTCACTTTAAGCCTGATTTCACTATGGGTACACTGGGGAGGCTGTTCACTCACACATGGGGGTTTTGGGTGCCCATGGTCGGCATGGCTGGCTTGGAGGAGACCCCAAGAAGGGGTCCAAGCACCCCCACCAAGATCCATCCACAGGGGGGCGCCACAGGTCACTTTAAGCCTGATTTCACTATGGGTACACTGGGGAGGCTGTTCACTCACACATGGGGGTTTTGGGTGCCCATGGCCGGCATGGCTGGCTTGGGGGAGACCCCAAGAAGGGGTCCAAGCACCCCCACCAAGATCCATCCACAGGGGGGCGCCACAGGTCACTTTAAGCCTGATTTCACTATGGGTACACTGGGGAGGCTGTTCACTCACACATGGGGGTTTTGGGTGCCCATGGTCGGCATGGCTGGCTTGGAGGAGACCCCAAGAAGGGGTCCAAGCACCCCCACCAAGATCCATCCACAGGGGGGCGCCACAGGTCACTTTAAGCCTGATTTCACTATGGGTACACTGGGGAGGCTGTTCACTCACACATGGGGGTTTTGGGTGCCCATGGTCGGCATGGCTGGCTTGGAGGAGACCCCAAGAAGGGGTCCAAGCACCCCCACCAAGATCCATCCACAGGGGGGCGCCACAGGTCACTTTAAGCCTGATTTCACTATGGGTACACTGGGGAGGCTGTTCACTCACACATGGGGGTTTTGGGTGCCCATGGCCGGCATGGCTGGCTTGGGGGAGACCCCAAGAAGGGGTCCAAGCACCCCCACCAAGATCCATCCACAGGGGGGCGCCACAGGTCACTTTAAGCCTGATTTCACTATGGGTACACTGGGGAGGCTGTTCACTCACACATGGGGGTTTTGGGTGCCCATGGTCGGCATGGCTGGCTTGGAGGAGACCCCAAGAAGGGGTCCAAGCACCCCCACCAAGATCCATCCACAGGGGGGCGCCACAGGTCACTTTAAGCCTGATTTCACTATGGGTACACTGGGGAGGCTGTTCACTCACACATGGGGGTTTTGGGTGCCCATGGCCGGCATGGCTGGCTTGGGGGAGACCCCAAGAAGGGGTCCAAGCACCCCCACCAAGATCCATCCACAGGGGGGCGCCACAGGTCACTTTAAGCCTGATTTCACTATGGGTACACTGGGGAGGCTGTTCACTCACACATGGGGGTTTTGGGTGCCCATGGTCGGCATGGCTGGCTTGGAGGAGACCCCAAGAAGGGGTCCAAGCACCCCCACCAAGATCCATCCACAGGGGGGCGCCACAGGTCACTTTAAGCCTGATTTCACTATGGGTACACTGGGGAGGCTGTTCACTCACACATGGGGGTTTTGGGTGCCCATGGTCGGCATGGCTGGCTTGGAGGAGACCCCAAGAAGGGGTCCAAGCACCCCCACCAAGATCCATCCACAGGGGGGCGCCACAGGTCACTTTAAGCCTGATTTCACTATGGGTACACTGGGGAGGCTGTTCACTCACACATGGGGGTTTTGGGTGCCCATGGCCGGCATGGCTGGCTTGGGGGAGACCCCAAGAAGGGGTCCAAGCACCCCCACCAAGATCCATCCACAGGGGGGCGCCACAGGTCACTTTAAGCCTGATTTCACTATGGGTACACTGGGGAGGCTGTTCACTCACACATGGGGGTTTTGGGTGCCCATGGTCGGCATGGCTGGCTTGGAGGAGACCCCAAGAAGGGGTCCAAGCACCCCCACCAAGATCCATCCACAGGGGGGCGCCACAGGTCACTTTAAGCCTGATTTCACTATGGGTACACTGGGGAGGCTGTTCACTCACACATGGGGGTTTTGGGTGCCCATGGCCGGCATGGCTGGCTTGGGGGAGACCCCAAGAAGGGGTCCAAGCACCCCCACCAAGATCCATCCACAGGGGGGCGCCACAGGTCACTTTAAGCCTGATTTCACTAGGGGGACACTGGGGAGGCTGTTCACTC
>NW_028165609.1:15000-22500 GCF_964263955.1 Coregonus lavaretus | reverse complement strand
GATTGGGTTGGTGGTCAGACACCCCCATATGGAAACCATCCGGTTGACACTATGAGAACCAGGGACCGACTCCTGGCTCCCGGAAGGCCGATTTTGATGCACTTTTCTCGGATTGGGTTGGTGGTCAGACACCCCCATATGGAAATCATCCGGTTGACAACAGGAGAACCAGGGACCGACTCCTGGCTCCCGGAAGGCCGATTTTGATGCACTTTTCTCGGATTGGGTTGGTGGTCAGACACCCCCATATGGAAATCATCCGGTTGACAACAGGAGAACCAGGGACCGACTCCTGGCTCCCGGAAGGCCGATTTTGATGCACTTTTCTCGGATTGGGTTGGTGGTCAGACACCCCCATATGGAAATCATCCGGTTGACAACAGGAGAACCAGGGACCGACTCCTGGCTCCCGGAAGGCCGATTTTGATGCACTTTTCTCGGATTGGGTTGGTGGTCAGACACCCCCATATGGAAATCATCCGGTTGACAACAGGAGAACCAGGGACCGACTCCTGGCTCCCGGAAGGCCGATTTTGATGCACTTTTCTCGGATTGGGTTGGTGGTCAGACACCCCCATATGGAAATCATCCGGTTGACATTAGGAGAACCAGGGACCGACTCCTGGCTCCCGGAAGGCCGATTTTGATGCACTTTTCTCGGATTGGGTTGGTGGTCAGACACCCCCATATGGAAATCATCCGGTTGACATTAGGAGAACCAGGGACCGACTCCTGGCTCCCGGAAGGCCGATTTTGATGCACTTTTCTCGGATTGGGTTGGTGGTCAGACACCCCCATATGGAAATCATCCGGTTGACAACAGGAGAACCAGGGACCGACTCCTGGCTCCCGGAAGGCCGATTTTGATGCACTTTTCTCGGATTGGGTTGGTGGTCAGACACCCCCATATGGAAATCATCCGGTTGACAACAGGAGAACCAGGGACCGACTCCTGGCTCCCGGAAGGCCGATTTTGATGCACTTTTCTCGGATTGGGTTGGTGGTCAGACACCCCCATATGGAAATCATCCGGTTGACATTAGGAGAACCAGGGACCGACTCCTGGCTCCCGGAAGGCCGATTTTGATGCACTTTTCTCGGATTGGGTTGGTGGTCAGACACCCCCATATGGAAACCATCCGGTTGACACCAGGAGAACCAGGGACCGACTCCTGGCTCCCGGAAGGCCGATTTTGATGCACTTTTTTCGGATTGGGTTGGTGGTCAGACACCCCCATATGGAAATCATCCGGTTGACATTAGGAGAACCAGGGACCGACTCCTGGCTCCCGGAAGGCCGATTTTGATGCACTTTTCTCGGATTGGGTTGGTGGTCAGACACCCCCATATGGAAATCATCCGGTTGACATTAGGAGAACCAGGGACCGACTCCTGGCTCCCGGAAGGCCGATTTTGATGCACTTTTCTCGGATTGGGTTGGTGGTCAGACACCCCCATATGGAAATCATCCGGTTGACATTAGGAGAACCAGGGACCGACTCCTGGCTCCCGGAAGGCCGATTTTGATGCACTTTTCTCGGATTGGGTTGGTGGTCAGACACCCCCATATGGAAACCATCCGGTTGACACCAGGAGAACCAGGGACCGACTCCTGGCTCCCGGAAGGCCGATTTTGATGCACTTTTCTCGGATTGGGTTGGTGGTCAGACACCCCCATATGGAAATCATCCGGTTGACATTAGGAGAACCAGGGACCGACTCCTGGCTCCCGGAAGGCCGATTTTGATGCACTTTTCTCGGATTGGGTTGGTGGTCAGACACCCCCATATGGTAAACCGCCGGCGGACACTAGGAGAACCAGGGGAGGCTATTACCTCACACATGGGGGTTTTGGGTGCCCTTGGCCGGCTTGGGGGTGACCCCAAGAGTGGGTCCAAGACCCCACACCCGGATCCATCCACAGGGGGGCGCCACATGTCATTTTAAGCCTGATTTCACTAGGGGAACCAGGGGATGATCTTAACTCACAAATGGGGGTTTTGGGTGCCCATGGCCGGCTTGGGGGTGACCCCAAGAAGGGGTCCAAGCACCCCCATCCAGATCCATCCACAGGGGGGCGCCACAGGTCACTTTAGGCCGGATTTCACTATGGGGACCCAGGGGAGGCTGTTCACTCACACATGGGGGTTTTGGGTGCCCATGGTCGGCATGGCTGGCTTGGAGGAGACCCCAAGAAGGGGTCCAAGCACCCCCATCCAGATCCATCCACAGGGGGGCGCCACAGGTCATTTTAGGCCGGATTTCACTATGGGGACCCAGGGGAGGCTGTTCACTCACACATGGGGGTTTTGGGTGCCCATGGTCGGCATGGCTGGCTTGGAGGAGACCCCAAGAAGGGGTCCAAGCACCCCCATCCAGATCCATCCACAGGGGGGCGCCACAGGTCATTTTAGGCCGGATTTCACTATGGGGACCCAGGGGAGGCTGTTCACTCACACATGGGGGTTTTGGGTGCCCATGGTCGGCATGGCTGGCTTGGGGGAGACCCCAAGAAGGGGTCCAAGCACCCACAGCCGAATCCATCCACAGGGGGGCGCCACAGGTCACTTTAGGCCGGATTTCACTAGGGGTACACTGGGGAGGCTGTTCACTCACACATGGGGGTTTTGGGTGCCCTTGGTCGGCATGGCTGGCTTGGAGGAGACCCCAAGAAGGGGTCCAAGCACCCCCACCAAGATCCATCCACAGGGGGGCGCCACAGGTCACTTTAAGCCTGATTTCACTATGGGGACCCAGGGGAGGCTTTTCACTCACACATGGGGGTTTTGGGTGCCCTTGGTCGGCATGGCTGGCTTGGGGGGGACCCCAAGAAGGGGTCCAAGACCCCACAGCCGGATCCATCCACAGGGGGGCGCCACAGGTCATTGTAGGCCGGATTTCACTATGGGGACCCAGGGGAGGCTTTTCACTCACACATGGGGGTTTTGGGTGCCCATGGTCGGCATGGCTGGCTTGGGGGGGACCCCAAGAAGGGGTCCAAGACCCCACAGCCGGATCCATCCACAGGGGGGCGCCACATGTCACTTTAGGCCGGATTTCACTATGGGTACCCAGGGGAGGCTGTTCACTCACACATGGGGGTTTTGGGTGCCCATTGAAGGCATGGCCAGCTTGGGGGGGACCCCAAGAAGGGGTCCAAGCACCCACAGCCGGATCTATCCACAGGGGGGCGCCACATGTCATTTTAAGCCTGATTTCACTATGGGTACCCAGGGGAGGCTGTTCACTCACACATGGGGGTTTGGGGTGCCCATGGTCGGCATGGATGGCTTGGGGGGGACCCCAAGAAGGGGTCCAAGCACCCACAGCCGGATCTATCCACAGGGGGGCGCCACATGTCATTTTAAGCCTGATTTCACTATGGGTACCCAGGGGAGGCTGTTCACTCACACATGGGGGTTTTGGGTGCCCATGGTCGGCATGGCTGGCTTGGAGGAGACCCCAAGAAGGGGTCCAAGCACCCACAGCCGAATCCATCCACAGGGGGGCGCCACAGGTCACTTTATGCCGGATTTCACTATGGGGACACAGGGGAGGCTGTTCACTCACACATGGGGGTTTTGGGTGCCCATGGCCGGCATGGCTGGCTTGGGGGGGACCCCGAGAAGGGGTCCAAGCACCCACAGCCGAATCCATCCACAGGGGGGCGCCACAGGTCACTTTAAGCCTGATTTCACTATGGGTACACTGGGGAGGCTGTTCACTCACACATGGGGGTTTTGGGTGCCCATGGCCGGCATGGCTGGCTTGGGGGGGACCCCGAGAAGGGGTCCAAGCACCCACAGCCGAATCCATCCACAGGGGGGCGCCACAGGTCACTTTAAGCCTGATTTCACTATGGGTACACTGGGGAGGCTGTTCACTCACACATGGGGGTTTTGGGTGCCCATGGTCGGCATGGCTGGCTTGGAGGAGACCCCAAGAAGGGGTCCAAGCACCCCCACCAAGATCCATCCACAGGGGGGCGCCACAGGTCACTTTAAGCCTGATTTCACTATGGGTACACTGGGGAGGCTGTTCACTCACACATGGGGGTTTTGGGTGCCCATGGTCGGCATGGCTGGCTTGGAGGAGACCCCAAGAAGGGGTCCAAGCACCCCCACCAAGATCCATCCACAGGGGGGCGCCACAGGTCACTTTAAGCCTGATTTCACTATGGGTACACTGGGGAGGCTGTTCACTCACACATGGGGGTTTTGGGTGCCCATGGCCGGCATGGCTGGCTTGGGGGAGACCCCAAGAAGGGGTCCAAGCACCCCCACCAAGATCCATCCACAGGGGGGCGCCACAGGTCACTTTAAGCCTGATTTCACTATGGGTACACTGGGGAGGCTGTTCACTCACACATGGGGGTTTTGGGTGCCCATGGTCGGCATGGCTGGCTTGGAGGAGACCCCAAGAAGGGGTCCAAGCACCCCCACCAAGATCCATCCACAGGGGGGCGCCACAGGTCACTTTAAGCCTGATTTCACTATGGGTACACTGGGGAGGCTGTTCACTCACACATGGGGGTTTTGGGTGCCCATGGTCGGCATGGCTGGCTTGGAGGAGACCCCAAGAAGGGGTCCAAGCACCCCCACCAAGATCCATCCACAGGGGGGCGCCACAGGTCACTTTAAGCCTGATTTCACTATGGGTACACTGGGGAGGCTGTTCACTCACACATGGGGGTTTTGGGTGCCCATGGCCGGCATGGCTGGCTTGGGGGAGACCCCAAGAAGGGGTCCAAGCACCCCCACCAAGATCCATCCACAGGGGGGCGCCACAGGTCACTTTAAGCCTGATTTCACTATGGGTACACTGGGGAGGCTGTTCACTCACACATGGGGGTTTTGGGTGCCCATGGTCGGCATGGCTGGCTTGGAGGAGACCCCAAGAAGGGGTCCAAGCACCCCCACCAAGATCCATCCACAGGGGGGCGCCACAGGTCACTTTAAGCCTGATTTCACTATGGGTACACTGGGGAGGCTGTTCACTCACACATGGGGGTTTTGGGTGCCCATGGCCGGCATGGCTGGCTTGGGGGAGACCCCAAGAAGGGGTCCAAGCACCCCCACCAAGATCCATCCACAGGGGGGCGCCACAGGTCACTTTAAGCCTGATTTCACTATGGGTACACTGGGGAGGCTGTTCACTCACACATGGGGGTTTTGGGTGCCCATGGTCGGCATGGCTGGCTTGGAGGAGACCCCAAGAAGGGGTCCAAGCACCCCCACCAAGATCCATCCACAGGGGGGCGCCACAGGTCACTTTAAGCCTGATTTCACTATGGGTACACTGGGGAGGCTGTTCACTCACACATGGGGGTTTTGGGTGCCCATGGTCGGCATGGCTGGCTTGGAGGAGACCCCAAGAAGGGGTCCAAGCACCCCCACCAAGATCCATCCACAGGGGGGCGCCACAGGTCACTTTAAGCCTGATTTCACTATGGGTACACTGGGGAGGCTGTTCACTCACACATGGGGGTTTTGGGTGCCCATGGCCGGCATGGCTGGCTTGGGGGAGACCCCAAGAAGGGGTCCAAGCACCCCCACCAAGATCCATCCACAGGGGGGCGCCACAGGTCACTTTAAGCCTGATTTCACTATGGGTACACTGGGGAGGCTGTTCACTCACACATGGGGGTTTTGGGTGCCCATGGTCGGCATGGCTGGCTTGGAGGAGACCCCAAGAAGGGGTCCAAGCACCCCCACCAAGATCCATCCACAGGGGGGCGCCACAGGTCACTTTAAGCCTGATTTCACTATGGGTACACTGGGGAGGCTGTTCACTCACACATGGGGGTTTTGGGTGCCCATGGCCGGCATGGCTGGCTTGGGGGAGACCCCAAGAAGGGGTCCAAGCACCCCCACCAAGATCCATCCACAGGGGGGCGCCACAGGTCACTTTAAGCCTGATTTCACTAGGGGGACACTGGGGAGGCTGTTCACTCACACATGGGGGTTTTGGGTGCCCATGGCCGGCATGGCTGGCTTGGGGGAGACCCCAAGAAGGGGTCCAAGCACCCCCACCAAGATCCATCCACAGGGGGGCGCCACAGGTCATTTTCACTAGGAGAACCAGGGGAGGGCTCCTGACTCACACATGGGCATTCTGGGTGCCCATGGCTGGGATGGGTGAGACAGAGTCCAGCCCTCCACACACAAAAGTGATCCAGCAGGCCAGAAGAAAGGGGAGAGAGAGAGAGAGAGAACAAATAATACATGGGCACAGAGCAGCCAGCCTCCATTGGAGCTGCCTGCACAGTGCTGCCCTCCTGTGGGAAAGGTTCACACACACACTCACTCACTCACTCACACAGACACACACAGACAAACCTATTCACTTGGGCCTTCTCCCTCATGCCCTGCTGACATCCATGCAGGCCCACATTGACCTTTGTGACCTCTGGAGCTCCATGCACCTTGTTCTAAACTCCCTGCCTAGTAAAGGGCATCTCCCATGGGCATGAGAGTACAGCTCACTCCCCTGGAGCACCATGCCTCTTTTTAATCACTCTCTCCCTATTAAAACCCTCTCTCCCATGGGCTTGAGAGTACAGCTTACTCCCTTGACCTCCAGAGGTATAGGAGGCCAAAAAAAAAGGGGGACAGAGCAGACAGCCCCCAAAGGGGATGCCTGCTCTGCCCCCCTATGAGACAGGTTCACTCACTCACACAGACACACCTATTCACTTGGGCCTTCTCCCTCATGCCCTGCTGACATCCATGCAGGCCCACATTGACCTTTGTGACCTCTGGAGCTCCATGCCTCTTTTTAAACTCTCTCTTCCCATTAAAAGCCTCTCTCACATGGGCTTGAGAGTACAGCTTACTCCCTTGACCTCCAGAGGTATAGGAGGCCAAAAAAAAAGGGGGACAGAGCAGACAGCCCCCAAAGGGGATGCCTGCTCTGCCCCCCTATGAGACAGGTTCACTCACTCACACAGACACACCTATTCACTTGGGCCTTCTCTCTGTGGCCCTGCTGACAGCCATGCAGGCCCACATTGACCTTTGTGACCTCTGGAGCTCATTGCCTCCATCTCTACACTCCATGCCCAGTGAAACCCTCTCTCACTCGGCCTGAGACTGCAGCTCACTCCCTGGATGGCCTGGGCTCCAGAACCACGACCACCAAGCCCACACTCCCTGCCCAGTGAAACCCTCTCTCACTCGGCCTGAGACTGCAGCTCACTCCCTGGATGGCCTGGGCTCCAGAACCACGACCACCAAGCCCACACTCCCTGCCCACTCAAACCCTCTCTCACTCGGCCTCAGACTGCAGCTCACTCCCTGGATGGCCTGGGCTCCAGAACCACGACCACCAAGCCCACACTCCCTGCCCACTCAAACCCTCTCTCACTCGGCCTCAGACTGCAGCTCACTCCCTGGATGGCCTGGGCTCCAGAACCACGACCACCAAGCCCACACTCCCTGCCCGCTCAAACCATCTCTCACTCGGACTGAGACTGCAGCTCACTGCATGGGCGTCCCCGAC
>NW_028165609.1:0-5000 GCF_964263955.1 Coregonus lavaretus | reverse complement strand
TAGAAAAGTGAAAAAAAAAAATAGGGGTCAGAACGGTTGATGTTCCTATACGAGTTAAGAAAAACCCTTTTAGGTAATGGAAGTTCATCATAAAAGAGGATAATAGACCAAATTTGGGACCTCTAGCTCATCGGGAAGTATTTTTAAACATTATTTGAAAAAATCGGAAAAATCGGCCGAAATTGCACTATGTCCCTTCGTGCATGGTAACCCAAATGAGAACCAGGGGGAACGGCTCCTGACTCACACAAGGCCGACATGGGTGCTCTTGGTCGGATTGGGTTGTGGGTCAGACACCCCCACATGGAAGACCGCCGGCGGCCGATGGGAGAACCAGAGACCGACTCCTGGCTCACGGAAGGCCGATTTGGGTGCACTTGGTCGGATTGGGTTGTGGGTCAGACACCCCAACATGGTTGTCCGCCGGCGGACACCAGGAGAACCAGGGACCGACTCCTGCCTCACGGAAGGCCGATTTGATGCACTTTTTTCGGATTGGGGTGGTGGTCAGACACCCCCATATGGAAATCATCCGGTTGACAACAGGAGAACCAGGGACCGACTCCTGCCTCACGGAAGGCCGATTTTGATGCACTTTTCTCGGATTGGGTTGGTGGTCAGACACCCCAACATGGTTGTCCGCCGGCGGACACCAGGAGAACCAGGGACCGACTCCTGGCTCACGGAGGCCGATTTTGATGCACTTTTTTCGGATTGGGGTGGTGGTCAGACACCCCCATATGGAAATCATCCGGTTGACAACAGGAGAACCAGGGACCGACTCCTGGCTCCCGGAAGGCCGATTTTGATGCACTTTTTTCGGATTGGGTTGGTGGTCAGACACCCCCATATGGAAACCATCCGGTTGACACTATGAGAACCAGGGACCGACTCCTGGCTCCCGGAAGGCCGATTTTGATGCACTTTTTTCTGGATTGGGTTGGTGGTCAGACACCCCCATATGGAAACCATCCGGTTGACACTATGAGAACCAGGGACCGACTCCTGGCTCCCGGAAGGCCGATTTTGATGCACTTTTTTCGGATTGGGTTGGTGGTCAGACACCCCCATATGGAAACCATCCGGTTGACACTATGAGAACCAGGGACCGACTCCTGGCTCCCGGAAGGCCGATTTTGATGCACTTTTCTCGGATTGGGTTGGTGGTCAGACACCCCCATATGGAAATCATCCGGTTGACAACAGGAGAACCAGGGACCGACTCCTGGCTCCCGGAAGGCCGATTTTGATGCACTTTTCTCGGATTGGGTTGGTGGTCAGACACCCCCATATGGAAATCATCCGGTTGACAACAGGAGAACCAGGGACCGACTCCTGGCTCCCGGAAGGCCGATTTTGATGCACTTTTCTCGGATTGGGTTGGTGGTCAGACACCCCCATATGGAAATCATCCGGTTGACAACAGGAGAACCAGGGACCGACTCCTGGCTCCCGGAAGGCCGATTTTGATGCACTTTTCTCGGATTGGGTTGGTGGTCAGACACCCCCATATGGAAATCATCCGGTTGACAACAGGAGAACCAGGGACCGACTCCTGGCTCCCGGAAGGCCGATTTTGATGCACTTTTCTCGGATTGGGTTGGTGGTCAGACACCCCCATATGGAAATCATCCGGTTGACATTAGGAGAACCAGGGACCGACTCCTGGCTCCCGGAAGGCCGATTTTGATGCACTTTTCTCGGATTGGGTTGGTGGTCAGACACCCCCATATGGAAATCATCGCGTTGACATTAGGAGAACCAGGGACCGACTCCTGGCTCCCGGAAGGCCGATTTTGATGCACTTTTCTCGGATTGGGTTGGTGGTCAGACACCCCCATATGGAAATCATCCGGTTGACAACAGGAGAACCAGGGACCGACTCCTGGCTCCCGGAAGGCCGATTTTGATGCACTTTTCTCGGATTGGGTTGGTGGTCAGACACCCCCATATGGAAATCATCCGGTTGACAACAGGAGAACCAGGGACCGACTCCTGGCTCCCGGAAGGCCGATTTTGATGCACTTTTCTCGGATTGGGTTGGTGGTCAGACACCCCCATATGGAAATCATCCGGTTGACATTAGGAGAACCAGGGACCGACTCCTGGCTCCCGGAAGGCCGATTTTGATGCACTTTTCTCGGATTGGGTTGGTGGTCAGACACCCCCATATGGAAACATCCGGTTGACACCAGGAGAACCAGGGACCGACTCCTGGCTCCCGGAAGGCCGATTTTGATGCACTTTTCTCGGATTGGGTTGGTGGTCAGACACCCCCATATGGAAATCATCCGGTTGACATTAGGAGAACCAGGGACCGACTCCTGGCTCCCGGAAGGCCGATTTTGATGCACTTTTCTCGGATTGGGTTGGTGGTCAGACACCCCCATATGGAAATCATCCGGTTGACATTAGGAGAACCAGGGACCGACTCCTGGCTCCCGGAAGGCCGATTTTGATGCACTTTTCTCGGATTGGGTTGGTGGTCAGACACCCCCATATGGAAATCATCCGGTTGACATTAGGAGAACCAGGGACCGACTCCTGGCTCCCGGAAGGCCGATTTTGATGCACTTTTCTCGGATTGGGTTGGTGGTCAGACACCCCCATATGGAAACCATCCGGTTGACACCAGGAGAACCAGGGACCGACTCCTGGCTCCCGGAAGGCCGATTTTGATGCACTTTTCTCGGATTGGGTTGGTGGTCAGACACCCCCATATGGAAATCATCCGGTTGACATTAGGAGAACCAGGGACCGACTCCTGGCTCCCGGAAGGCCGATTTTGATGCACTTTTCTCGGATTGGGTTGGTGGTCAGACACCCCCATATGGTAAACCGCCGGCGGACACTAGGAGAACCAGGGGAGGCTATTACCTCACACATGGGGGTTTTGGGTGCCCTTGGCCGGCTTGGGGGTGACCCCAAGAGTGGGTCCAAGACCCCACACCCGGATCCATCCACAGGGGGGCGCCACATGTCATTTTAAGCCTGATTTCACTAGGGGAACCAGGGGATGATCTTAACTCACAAATGGGGGTTTTGGGTGCCCATGGCCGGCTTGGGGGTGACCCCAAGAAGGGGTCCAAGCACCCCCATCCAGATCCATCCACAGGGGGGCGCCACAGGTCACTTTAGGCCGGATTTCACTATGGGGACCCAGGGGAGGCCACTCACACATGGGGGTTTTGGGTGCCCATGGTCGGCATGGCTGGCTTGGAGGAGACCCCAAGAAGGGGTCCAAGCACCCCCATCCAGATCCATCCACAGGGGGGCGCCACAGGTCATTTTAGGCCGGATTTCACTATGGGGACCCAGGGGAGGCTGTTCACTCACACATGGGGGTTTTGGGTGCCCATGGTCGGCATGGCTGGCTTGGAGGAGACCCCAAGAAGGGGTCCAAGCACCCCCATCCAGATCCATCCACAGGGGGGCGCCACAGGTCATTTTAGGCCGGATTTCACTATGGGGACCCAGGGGAGGCTGTTCACTCACACATGGGGGTTTGGGTGCCCATGGTCGGCATGGCTGGCTGGGGGAGACCCCAAGAAGGGGTCCAAGCACCCACAGCCGAATCCATCCACAGGGGGGCGCCACAGGTCACTTTAGGCCGGATTTCACTAGGGGTACACTGGGGAGGCTGTTCACTCACACATGGGGGTTTTGGGTGCCCTTGGTCGGCATGGCTGGCTTGGAGGAGACCCCAAGAAGGGGTCCAAGCACCCCCACCAAGATCCATCCACAGGGGGGCGCCACAGGTCACTTTAAGCCTGATTTCACTATGGGGACCCAGGGGAGGCTTTTCACTCACACATGGGGGTTTTGGGTGCCCTTGGTCGGCATGGCTGGCTTGGGGGGACCCCAAGAAGGGGTCCAAGACCCCACAGCCGGATCCATCCACAGGGGGCGCCACAGGTCATTGTAGGCCGGATTTCACTATGGGACCCAGGGGAGGCTTTTCACTCACACATGGGGGTTTTGGGTGCCCATGGTCGGCATGGCTGGCTTGGGGGGGACCCCAAGAAGGGGTCCAAGACCCCACAGCCGGATCCATCCACAGGGGGGCGGCCACATGTCACTTTAGGCCGGATTTCACTATGGGTACCCAGGGGAGGCTGTTCACTCACACATGGGGTTTTGGGTGCCCATTGAAGGCATGGCCAGCTTGGGGGGGACCCCAAGAAGGGGTCCAAGCACCCACAGCCGGATCTATCCACAGGGGGGCGCCACATGTCATTTTAAGCCTGATTTCACTATGGGTACCCAGGGGAGGCTGTTCACTCACACATGGGGGTTTGGGGTGCCCATGGTCGGCATGGATGGCTTGGGGGGACCCCAAGAAAGGGGTCCAAGCACCCACAGCCGGATCTATCCACAGGGGGGCGCCACATGTCATTTAAGCCTGATTTCACTATGGGTACCCAGGGGAGGCTGTTCACTCACACATGGGGTTTTGGGTGCCCATGGTCGGCATGGCTGGCTTGGAGGAGACCCCAAGAAGGGGTCCAAGCACCCACAGCCGAATCCATCCACAGGGGGGCGCCACAGGTCACTTTATGCCGGATTTCACTATGGGGACACAGGGGAGGCTGTTCACTCACACATGGGGTTTTGGGTGCCCATGGCCGGCATGGCTGGCTTGGGGGGGACCCCGAGAAGGGGTCCAAGCACCCACAGCCGAATCCATCCACAGGGGGGCGCCACAGGTCACTTTAAGCCTGATTTCACTATGGGTACACTGGGGAGGCTGTTCACTCACACATGGGGGTTTGGGTGCCCATGGCCGGCATGGCTGGCTTGGGGGGGACCCCGAGAAGGGGTCCAAGCACCCACAGCCGAATCCATCCACAGGGGGGCGCCACAGTCACTTAAGCCTGATTTCACTATGGGTACACTGGGAGGCTGTTCACTCACACATGGGGGTTTTGGGTGCCCATGGTCGGCATGGCTGGCTTGGAGGAGACCCCAAGAAGGGGTCCAAGCACCCCCACCAAGATCCA
>NW_028165610.1:0-29637 GCF_964263955.1 Coregonus lavaretus | reverse complement strand
TGAACATCTGAATGATTCAGCGGAGAACTGGGTGAAAGTGTTGTGGTCAGATGAGACCAAAATGGAGCTCTTTGGCATCAACTCAACTCGCCGTGTTTGGAGGAGGAGGAATTCTGCCTATGACCCCAAGAACACCATCCCCACCGTCAAACATGGAGGTGGAAACATTATGCTTTGGGGGTGGTGTTTTTCTGCTAAGGGGACAGGACAACTTCACCGCATCAAAGGGACGATGGATGGGGCCATGTACCGTCAAATCTTGGGTGAGAACCTCCTTCCCTCAGCCAGGGCATTGAAAATGGGTCGTGGATGGGTATTCCAGCATGACAATGACCCATGGGGTGGCGCACAATTGGCCCAGCGTCGTCCAGGGTAGAGGAGGGAATGGCCGGCAGGGATATTGGTAGAGCATGGCATTTGCAATGCCTGGGTTGTGGGTTCGATTCCCACGGGGGGCCAGTATAAAAAATATATACACTGCTAAAAAAAATAAAGGGAACACTTAAACAACACAATGTAACTCCAAGTCAATCACACTTCTGTGAAATCAAACTGTCCACTTAGGAAGCAACACTGATTGACAATAAATTTCACATGCTGTTGTGCAAATGGAATAGACAACAGGTGGAAATTATAGGCAATTAGCAAGACACCCCCAATAAAGGACTGGTTTTGCATGTGGTGACCACAGACCACTTCTCAGTTCCTATGCTTCCTGGTTGATGTTTTGGTCACTTTTGAATGCTGGTGGTGCTTTCACTCTAGTGGTAGCATGAGACGGAGTCTACAACCCACACAAGTGGCTCAGGTAGTGCAGCTCATCCAGGATGGCACATCAATGCGAGCTGTGGCAAGAAGGTTTGCTGTGTCTGTCAGCGTAGTGTCCAGAGCATGGAGGCGCTACCAGGAGACAGGCCAGTACATCAGGAGACGTGGAGGAGGCCGTAGGAGGGCAACAACCCAGCAGCAGGACCGCTACCTCCGCCTTTGTGCAAGGAGGAGCAGGAGGAGCACTACCAGAGCCCTGCAAAATGACCTCCAGCAGGCCACAAATGTGCATGTGTCTGCTCAAACGGTCAGGGTGGTATGAGGGCCCGACGTCCACAGGTGGGGGTTGTGCTTACAGCCCAACACCGTGCAGGACGTTTGGCATTTGCCAGAGAACACCAAGATTGGCAAATCGCCACTGGCGCCCTGTGCTCTTCACAGATGAAAGCAGGTTCACACTGAGCACGTGACAGACGTGACAGAGTCTGGAGACACCGTGGAGAACATTCTGCTGCCTGCAACATCCTCCAGCATGACCGGTTTGGCGGTGGGTCAGTCATGGTGTGGGGTGGCATTTCTTTGGGGGGCCGCACAGCCCTCCATGTGCACGCCAGAGGTAGCCTGACTGCCATTAGGTACCGAGATGAGATCCTCAGACCCCTTGTGAGACCATATGCTGGTGCGGTTGGCCCTGGGTTCCTCCTAATGCAAGACCATGCTAGACCTCATGTGGCTGGAGTGTGTCAGCAGTTCCTGCAAGAGGAAGGCATTGATGCTATGGACTGGCCCGCCCGTTCCCCAGACCTGAATCCAATTGAGCACATCTGGGACATCATGTCTAGCTCCATCCACCAATGCCACGTTGCACCACAGACTGTCCAGGAGTTGGCGGATGCTTTAGTCCAGGTCTGGGAGGAGATCCCTCAGGAGACCATCTGCCACCTCATCAGGAGCATGCCCAGGCGTTGTAGGGAGGTCATACAGGCACGTGGAGGCCACACACACTACTGAGCCTCATTTTGAATTGTTTTAAGGACATTACATCAAAGTTGGATCAGCCTGTAGTGTGGTTTTCCACTTTAATTTTGAGGGTGACTCCAAATCCAGACCTCCATGGGTTGATACATTTGATTTCCATTGATAATTTTTGTGTGATTTTGTTGTCAGCACATTCAACTATGTAAAGAAAAAGGTATTTAATACGATTATTTCATTCATCCAGATCTAGGACGTGTTATTTTAGTGTTCCCTTTATTTTTTTGAGCAGTGTATAATGTATGCACTCACTAACTGTAAGTCGCTCTGGATAACAGCGTCTGCTAAATGACTAAAATGTAAATGTAATGACCCAAAACACATGGCCAAGGCAACAAAGGAGTGGCTCAAGAAGAGGCACATTAAGGTCCTGGAGTGGCCTAGCCAGTCTCCAGACCTTAATCCCATAGAAAATCTGTGGAGGGAGCTGAAGGTTCGAGTTGCCAAACGTCAGCCTCGAAACCTTAATGACTTGGAGAAGATCTGCAAAGAGGAGTGGGACAAAATCCCTCCTGAGATGTGTGCAAACCTGGTGGCCAACTACAAGAAACGTCTGACCTCTGTGATTGCCAACAAGGGTTTTGCCACGAAGTGCAGAGGGGTCAAATACTTATTTCCCTCATTAAAATGCAAATCAATTTATATCATTTTTGACATGCGTTTTTCTGGATTTTTTTGTTGTTATTCTGTCTCTTACTGTTTAAAATTATAGACTGATCATGTCTTTGTCAGTGGGCAAACGTACAAAATCAGCAGGGGATCAAATACTTTTTTCCCTCACTGTATGTATGTATGTAATGAGGCCCCGTCACGCATCTGTAGACCAATGCCCTGGTGTCTCCAAGTAGGACCTATGTTCATACCCTGTACCTCCATCCCCCTCCCCCTATGTCCGTTATTAAACACACATACATGCGCACACATGCACATAAATACTGACGTGTGCATGTACCGACGGAGATCCACAGTCACATGTCACACTCACACAAAACATATGCACACACATGCACATTCTGCACATACATCCAGTACACACTCTGTGAGACATCTCTCCTGTCTGCTGTCACTCCTGCCACCTGGCCCACTTCTGGAGGTTCTGTTAGTCCATCAGTCAGCTTGCTCTGCTACCTCATTCATTTCTTCCCAGTCCCGTCCTTCCTGCCAGTCATTTAGACAGGACCAGAAGGAGGGCCACACTGTTAATTAACTCGGCTCACTTAATTAGCTTTATGGCTTCAGTCTGTATATTTAAAGCGCTGTATCATTTAGCTGACATGAACTGCTCTGTTAAACCAGCAAACATAATCTATTCAACTCTGTCCAAACCAATAGAGAGTGGTGTGGAGGTAGTAGTAGTAGTAGTAGTAGTAGTAGTAGTAGTAGTGTGTGTGTGTGTGTGTGTATGTGTGTGTGTGTGTGTGTGTGTTTGTTCTTCTGTCCTTGTGGGGACCTAAAATCCCCAAAAGTCCCCACAAGGATAGTACAACAAGAAGAATTCACCCTCGTGGGGACATTTCCCATGTTCCAATGTTACAATTAGGGTTAGAATTAGGGTTAGG
This sequence comes from Coregonus lavaretus, assembly GCF_964263955.1. Classification (NCBI taxonomy): domain Eukaryota; kingdom Metazoa; phylum Chordata; class Actinopteri; order Salmoniformes; family Salmonidae; genus Coregonus; species Coregonus lavaretus. The sequence continues at coordinate 26,275 of NW_028165610.1, read as the reverse complement.
GTAAGGGGTTATGGTTAGGGTTAGGTTTAGTGTTTGAGTTAGGGTTACGGGTTACGGATTACGGGTTAAGGTTAGGGTTAGGGTTAGGGCTATGGTTATGGTAAGGGTTAGGTTAGGGTTAGGGGTTAGGGGTTAGGGGAAATAGGATTTTGAATGGAAATACATTTTAGGTCCCCACGAGGATAGAAGAACATAACATACTGTGTGTGTGTGTGTGTGTGTGTGTGTGTGTGAATAGATGATACTGTGGTATTGTAGTGTTGTTAGCACATTCATTTAGGGCCTAGAGACAATGTTGGCTTGCTGTATATTAACCCTGAGATGCCCATTGGCAAAGAGTGATAAAGTATGTCCTCGATGGAGGTAGAAATGGCAGTAAAGCAGCAATGACAGAGGCCATATTGTTAACACCTCTGTACGTGGTTAGACCTACATTATGCCTGTCCGCGCTGCGTTTGCTGGCTCCTTTATAACATATGCATGAATCAGCCCTTTTTTCTCCATGAGCAGAGAGACCTCATTAAAACAGGTTAAGGCAACTCACTAATGGTTTCTCTCAGCACTAATAACACGGTGTCACCTAATATTACACACTGCTTTGTTCCCTTCTCACTGGTATTTATCATAGATTATTAACCACCAAGTATCATGAAATCACACTCACTATAATCCTAATGATGTTCCTGTGGCCAGGGTTAAGACATGCAACACTGTGTTACTAGGGTGACTTAAAGGTATACAGTGCATGGGCAAGGAAGGAGGGCTGGATCAAATGCTGAGGCTGGCCCTACATCCAATATGGCTTTGTGTTTGTACCTCTCTGACATTGATATTTTCATACAATTCTGAAGGACCATACCGGTGGCCAGTAACATCAGATTTGAGGTGTCTTGTATTGGTGATTTATAATGTTACTCAAAGGGTGAACTAGAGAGCAGAAATATCCATAATCTTTCAGTGTGCAGGTAACAGGGACGCAAAATGTATGTAAATACAATCAACTTGATCTGGCATTGTGATCCAGCATTCCCTAGCTTGTCAATTGAATTTTAGAATCGCTATATCATATTTCTAGTAATTTTCTAAAGCACTAAGAAAGGTTTGTCTTAGAGAGAATATAAAAAAAGGTTTTAGGTCTTCTAGTGAATTTCTATGATTCATTTTCTCTATGCTGTTACAAATACATGAAGGCCCAAGGCCAATAATCACCAGTATATTTTATGCTCTGAATATGAAGTACCCTCATAAATGACATACGACACATTCTAGACTTTGGAAAATCTCACCTCAGTCATAGTCACTTGAAACTTTGCATTGCCAAGCAGGCTAACTGATGTGATTTAACGTAATTTGAATAATGCCATTCATGGGAAATGAAATTTTAATGGAGCTTGGGATAACACAACTGGCTCCTCATTTACAATTACTCTCCTAGCTCCTGTCCTGGAGTCCAAGGCCTCAGTGGTAACATGGTTTATTTCATTATTGTACTATCAATGTTTTTATAGTACAGAGACACTTAATTACTAGGAATATCTCCATTGCTGAAATATTTTTTTTTTTCTTCTCTCCTGTCTCTCATTGAAAGGAAATAAAACTAACTCTCGCTGGCCCTGCTTGCTTGTTGAGGTTCAGTGCTGAGTCTGTTGAGGTGATGCTGTCGTTTAAATTTAAGTTTATAAAAGCTGAAATCAATATTTGAACATGCAGTGAGAGAGAGTGTGTTGTTGCCGAGTTGCATTTTTAATACGATCTGAATAGTAAATAATTAATTTTATCATAAAGGTACGGCTAGGGAAAAGTAAATAAATACAAGCAGCCTGTTGTGGAATGTCTGTGTTTTAAATCAATCTATTCAAGTCGAAAGCATTGACCTGACAAATTCAGCTTGTTTTGACAATGTTATGACTCTTGTATACTAAAGTCTTTATTAGCTGCAACTCACAACTTTAGCTAAATACTGTACCTTCCCAAGTTTCTATCCTAACATCATCTGGTATCAACATTAGACCTACATATCAATGTCAATAAATGCCAGCTATATCTACACTCATCCCTTAAAGCCAGTGGATGTGGGGTTCAAAGTATTGGGTATATCTTCAGCCACAGAGTTTATGCAGATTATACAGCCTCATTCCCTCTTAAAACCAGTGAATGTGGGGTACTAAGTATTGGGTATACTTTCAGCCACATAGTATACATCACCATCATCCCTTTAACCAGTAGATGTGAGGTACAAAGTGTTGGGTATATACAGTCCCATCACCCCTATATGTGGGGTACAAAGCCTCAGCCTCTCCGTTTCCTTGGAGATTACAACACCAATTAGTCGGCTGTTTCCTGACATTCAACCATCAAAGCCGAGAAGCAGTTGCTTATATTTCTTCACATCAAAGCCTATTATTCTTTATTTTCTTCCTTCAAATCAACATCTACACCCAGGATCTGTGAGTTTCTTCACTTTTTTCTCCCCCCTACCGCTAGCCGAGCTCTAGCTCCGCTAGCCGAGCTCTAGCTCTTCTCTGAGCCCAATCATCATAGAACAGGCAATGCAAGCCAAACACAACAAGGCAAGTGCTCCTGGTTGCACCCCATAGATGTCAAATTGTTTATTGTCTTTCCTTTATCTCTCTCTCTCTCTTTGTATACTGATGCTTATTATTCTGCCACAATGTGTAAAGCGCAAATCTAAAGGCAGCTAGCTAGCTCGAGTCTCTCTCTCTCTCTCTCTCTCTCTCTCTCTCTCTCTCTCTCTCTCTCTCTCTCTCTCTCTCTCGCTCTCTCTCTCTCTCTCTCTCTCTCTCTCTCTCTCTCTCTCTCTCTCTCTCTCTCTCTCTCTCTCTCTCTCTCTCTGTATAGAAAACACATCGCTGCATCTCACCATTGCTGTGTATATCAGCAGCACAGGTTTAATAATGTATGACCTGAGTGCATAATGTATAATAATGTTTTAAATATAAGATCTCTTCTTTTCCTTTGAGACAGAGAGTGAACTGTATGGACCAGGTTATCTCATCTGGGTTTGGAATTAAAATATCGAGAGAGAGAGAGAGAGAGAGAGAGAGAGAGAGAGAGAGAGAGAGAGAGAGAGAGAGAGAGAGAGAGAGAGAGAGAGAGAGAGAGAGAGAGAGAGAGAGAGAGAGAGAGAGAGAGAGAGAGAGAGAGAGAGAGAGAGAGAGAGAGAGAGAGAGAGAGAGAGAGAGAGAGAGAGAGAGAGAGAGAGAGAGAGAGAGAGAGAAAAAAATTAAGCGTGCTATCAGAAGACATTGAATTGAGATCTAACTGTAAATACAGTGATGCACGCTCATTATACACCTTTCTTCTGTCTCTGATGTACGTATCTCTGAGTGGGATTGCAGCTGATGAGAGAGTCCGTCTGCATACATTACTGCTCCCATCCCAGGGTGTAAAAACTATTTGACACAGAGATCATAATTATCCTCTATCTCTCTCTCTTTATACACTGTGTATATCAAAACAACTCTGTCTGCCTTCAAGCCAGAGGAAGCAGAAACAAGAGAAGGCATTTTCTCACAGCAAAGCTCTTTTCCCTTGTTCTGTCTCCGTTGTTTTTTATTAACCTAACATGCCTCCTTAAATGGATTTACAAACAGAATTTTCTTCAGAGACCTCAGAACTGCAGGACCAGGTCAATAACAGCGCCATTCACAAGCCCACATCAAGTCCCTTTTCCAAACCTTCAGAAGGAGATCTGGCCGGCCAATCAATGGGCACCATACTGCAGGTGGTGTGTTGGGAGATGATTGATCAGGGCTTGTGATAGGCCGGTGAGGGTCCACGGGGTACTACCCCCCTATATCTCGTGCCAAAGCAGGGGGGACCTATACCTCTTGTGGTGCTGTGGTATGGTGTGGCAGATGATGTCCCATTAATTCAACACGGATAGTATGGGCTGTTTAAAGATGGTCTAATGCCCTATACACCAGCCCTCTTTGATAGCCAAGTATGGGTGTCATACTGTAGCCTGGTCCCAGATCGGTTTGTGCCGTCTTGCCAACTCCTATGGTGTTGGCAATACAAGTCAAAGAGGGGGTGCTTATATTTGTCCTGTTTCACACATGTACAAGTGTGTAACCTGTACAGTGTATGGTGAAAAATTGAAATGTGTTTTTTGCATGGCCCAACGCTCTAACCGCTAGGCTAAAGCACATACAGATCTGGAAGCAGGCTAGGAGTATCAGTGTTGACAGTTGAGATACTGTATGATAGAACAAGGTTTCACAGTGATACAGGGGTGGGTAAGGGTCTGGAACACAAAGAGCTTGGTCTTAACATAACCTATGTGGTGAAAACATCCTATGACATTTGAGTAACAGCTTCTATCTCAAGGCCATCAGACTGTTAAACAGCTATCACTAGCGCAGAGAGGCTGCTGCCTACATACAGACTTGAAAATCACTGGCCACTTTAATAAATGGAACACTAGTCACTTTAATAATGCCACTTTAATAATGTTTACATATCTTGCATTACCAATCTCATATGTATGTACCGTATTCTATAATATCTTAATAATGTTTACATATCTTGCATTACCCATCTCATATGTACAGTTGAAGTTGGAGTCATTAAAACTCATTTTTCAACCACTACACAAATGTCTTGTTAACAAACTATAGTTTTGGCAAGTCGGTTAGGACATCTACTTTGTGCATGACACAAGTAATTTTTCCAACAATTGTTTACAGACAGATTATTTCACTTATAATTCACTGTTTCACAAATCCAGTGGGTCAGAAGATTTCATACACTAAATTGACTGTGCCTTTAAACAGCTTGGAAAATTCCAGAAAATGATGTCATGGCTTTAGAAGCTTCTGATAGGCTAATAAACATCATTTGAGTCAATTGGAGGTGTACCTGTGGATGTATTTCAAGGCCTACCTTCAAGTGCCTCTTTGCCTCTTTGCTCGACATCATGGGAAAATCAAAAGAAATCAGCCAAGACCTCAGAATTTTTTTTTTAGACCTCAACAAGTCTGGTTCATCCTTGGGAGCAAATTCCAAGCGCCTGAAGGTAACACGTTCATCTGTACAAACAATAGTACGCAAGTATAAACACCATGGGACCACACAGCCGTCATACCGCTCAGGAAGGAGACGCGTTCTGTCTCCTAGAGATGAACGTACTTTGGTGCGAAAAGTGCAAATCAATCCCAGAACAACAGCAAAGGACCTTGTGAAGATGCTGGAGGAAACAGGTACAAAAGTATCTATATCCACAGTAAAATGAGTCCTATATCGACAAACCTGAAAGGCCGCTCAGCAAGGAAGAAGCCACTGCTCCAAAACCTCCATAAAAAAGCCAGACTATTGTTTGCAACTGCACATGGGGACAAAGATCGTACCTTTTGGAGAAATGTCCTCTGGTCTGATGAAACAAAAATAGAACTGTTTGGCCATAATGACCTTCGTTATGTTTGGAGGAAAAAAGGGGGTTGCTTGCAAGCCGAAGAACACCATCCCAACCGTGAAGCACGGGGGTGGCAGCATCATGCTGTGGAGGTGCTTTGCTGCAGGAGGGACTGGTGCACTTCACAAAATAGATGGCATCATGAGGAAGGAAAATTATGTGGATATATTGAAGCAACATCTCAACACATCAGTCAGGGAGTTAAAGCTTGGTCGTAAATGGGTCTTCCAAATGGACAATGACCCCAAGCATACTTCCAAAGTTGTGGCAAAATGGCTTAAGGACAACAAAGTCAAGGTATTGGAGTGGCCATCACAAAGCCCTGACCTCAATCCTATAGAAAATGTGTGGGCAGAACTGAAAAAGCGTGTGCGAGCAAGGAGGCCTACAAACCTGACTCAGTTACACCAGCTCTGTCAGGAGGAAAATTCACCCAACTTATTGTGGGAAGCTTGTGGTAGGCTACCCAAAACGTTTGACCCAAGTTAAACAATTTATAGGCAATGCTACCAAATACTAATTGAGTGTATGTAAACTTCTGACCCACTGGGAATGTGATGAAAGAAATAAAAGATGAAAGAAATAATTCTCTCTACTATTATTCTGAAATTTCACATTCTTAAAATAAAGTGGTGATCCTAACTGACCTAAAACAGGGATTTTTTACTAGGATTAAATGTCAGGAATTGTGAAAAACTGAGTTTAAATGTATTTGGCTAAGGTGTATGTAAACTTCCGACTTCAACTGTATATACTGTATTCTATACTATCTATTACTTAGATTTGTGTGTAATATGTTTTTGTTGTGGAACTGTTAGATATTACTTGCTAGATATTGCTGCACTGTCGGAACTAGAAGCACAAGCATTTCGCTACACTCGCAATAATATCTGCTAACCATGTGTATGTGACCAATATATTTGATTTTATTTGATTTTGAGTAGCCCTATCCCCCTCATTTTCGAACGCTTTTAAAACACGGAAGCCAAACAGGGAAACTATGTATACAACTTCCTCCGTGCTTGTGCATTATCATAATTCATATGCGCGCCACTAGAAATCTCTGTATTTGCATGTTTCTGTTAGCCAATACATCCTGACAAAATACACCATATTACTGGCCTGCTAATGTTCTTGGACCTTGTATGGTAAACTGAGAAAAAAGACCCATAACTGATCCAAATGGTTGCCCAATCAGGCAGGCTAGATGCAGTTATTTCGAAATGAATATGCATTCAAAACGCCAGGCTTTAGAGCGGTTATTGAAATGACATAGGCTACTCACTGCAGTTTACAGCCTAGACTAGAGTTGTTTACTCACTTAAAACAAGAATAACATTCTTTGTTACATTGTTTTGTTGTAGCCTAGGTAGAATACATTTATTGTCCCTAATAAACTGAATCAATAGGGAGCTTTTTGAGCTGCATACCCGTGGACTGGGAGGGCACATAATGAAGGCTACCTATGATTTTATTATCTGATAACTTTTTTTTTTTTCGCTGTGTAAATTGACTGGATGTATTTACTCCAGTATTAAGCATAACATTGAGTTTATGAATTATGGGCTAATATGCATACGCTTCTAACTTAGGCTATAGGCTACATCTCAAACCTGTCTGTCTTCATTGTTCTGTTACGCAATTACGCACCTGGCGTAATTTTTAAGCTAGGACAGGCGGGAGGTGGGGGCGCTCCAGTACAGTAGGTGGCGTTAATGCACAATAACGTTGGATGCCAGCCTCCGATTAACCCTACCGAAGAAGGGTCGGTACTGTTTTCTCCGGTACACAGCTGGCGGGAGGCGGGGTGACACCGTGTGCTAGCTAGCTAACTAGCAAGTTAGCACATGGTGTTGCTAACTATAGGCTAACCTAACTAGCACACAACGGTGTCACCCCAGCCTCCCGCCTGTTGTGCTAGCGGGAGGTTGGGGTGACCGGTAGACATTGTCCTTCGCCTTAGTCTGTCAAGCACTGTTTTCCCAAAGTTCTGTTAATGACGATCAGGGCAGGCGGGAGTGAAGGACACTGTCTACCGGTTTCGCTCCTGCTAGCTAGCAAGGAGGACTCCGGTAGGCGGGGGTGCAAAAACAAAGATAATACTTTTATTTCCCACACAAAACATGAAACATTACATAATACAGAACATTAATAGACAAGAACAGCTCAAGGACAAAACAACATACTTTTTTTTTAAAGGCACACGTAGCCTACATACCAATACATACACACAAACTATCTAGGTCAAACAGGGGAGAGGTGTTGTGCCGTGAGGTGTGGCTTTATCTGTTTTTTGAAGCCAGGTTTGCTGTTCATTTGAGCAATATGAGATGGAACGGAGTTCCATGCAATAATGGCTCTATATAATACTGTACGCTTTCTTGAATTTGTTCTGGATTTGGGGACTGTGAAAAGACCCCTGGTGGCATGTATGGTGGGGTAAGTGTGTGTGTCAGAGCTGTGTGTAAATTGACTATGCAAACAATTTGGGATTTTCAACACATTCATGTTTCTTATAAAAATGAGAAGTGATGCAGTCAGTCTCTCCTCATCTCTTAGCCAAGAGAGACTGGCATGCATAGTATTTATATCAGCCCTCTGATTACAATGAAGAGCAAGATGTGCCGCTCTGTTCTGGGCCAGCTGCAGCTTAACTAGGTATTTCCTTGCAGCACTCGACCACACGACAGGACAATAATCAAGATAAGACAAAACTAGAGCCTTCAGAACTTGCTTTTTGGAGTGTGATGTCAAGAAAGCAGAGCATCTCTTTATTACGGACAGACCTCTACCCATCTTTACAACCATTGAATCTATATGTTTTGACCGTGACAGTTTACAATCTAAGGTAAGGCCAAGTAATTTAGCCACCTCAACTTGTTCAACAGCCACACCATTCATTACCAGATTCAGCTGAGGTCTAGAACTTATGGAATGATTGCAGGCTGCAGTTGCACAATATTGGCTGTCTCAGCTATTCCTCTTAAATCTTGTGGAGTCCCAGGAAAAGCCAGACTACAAAAGGTTATTTACTAATAGTCTATTGGAGGGGAGATGGACGCATGCTCTTGCTTGCTGAATGTAAACTAGGCTACAGCAATAAGAACAGGTGGGGGGTTGGATAGAAGAAGACCATATTTTCATAGTAAGCCGATCTTAAAAACAGACTACATCCTGACAAAATAGACCATGTCAGTGGCCTGCTAGCGTACCTAATGAACTTATCAAAATGGTTGCATAATCATGCCTAGGCTGTAGGCTATGCAGCTATTTTGGCATGAAACAAAAAAGGAGGTTTGAGCGGTTATTCAAATTAGCCTACATTACTGCAGTTTACGGCCTATAGACAATAATTGCTTACTCACTTGATAACAATAATACATTCCTCATTGCACTGTGTTGTTGTAGCCCAGGTAGAATAATGTTCTTGTCTAAAAACGTAGGCCTAGGCCTTATTAATAGTGGAGATTTGCGTGCCCGGGGACCACAGCCCACAGCCTGAAGAACGCACTACAGAACTGCCATTTCATAATCTGTTAACTTTTGACAGGTAAATATTTAGCCTATAACTCTAATATTTAGCTGATCTATGGCCTAATATTTAGCAAATATTTAGCTTCTTACTTCGGCTACACATCACTAGCCTCTCACTACCAGCTGTTCCCGTGCGCAACAGGCTATAGGCTATAAGCAAGCCTCTCCGCAATATGCCATTCCTCTTCTCCTGAAATACCAGGAAAAGCTATAGGCTCCGAAAGCTATAGGACATTTATTTAAATAATGTTTTATACTAGGTCTAATAGGCTTGCGCTTGCTAATTGCTTAACGTGAAACAGGCCATCAGCATATGCAAAAATTAACTGTCTGGGAAAGATGAGGAGAGAAAGTGAGTTGGTGTGATCACTTTTGGCAGGTTAAGATAACATTGTTGCATTGAATTTGCAAATAGTTGAACAGGACAGACAGAGAGATGAGCACTGTGAAAAAGAAGACCCAAAGGAATTGACAACCGTTGGAAAAATGGAAATCACTTGCAAACCACTTGAGCAATGAGGCAATGACATGCTGTAAAAGATGCACAGGCTAAATTATGTTTATTGTTGAAATGCTACATTTAAATAGGAGTTACTATATTATTTTTCATTAGGCCTTCATGTATATTGAAGTATTATTTGCAGTTGTCACTATGACAATGAACACACAATGAAAGCACTGAATGGTTCCTCTGAACCAGTATCTGTGCATTAGAGACCTCATGAATGGTCTTGTATTACTACCTTATTAATAAACAGAGTGCAGTAGGCTAGGATGCGTTGACAGGTGTAGGGCTGTACAGTCGTGGTCAAACGTTTTGAGAATGACACAAGTATTGGTCTTCACAAAGTTTACTGCTTCAGTGTTTTTAGATAATTTTGTCAGATGTTACTATGGTATACTGAAGTATACTTACAAGCATTCCATAAGTGTCAAAGGCTTTTATTGACAATTACATTAAGTTTATGCAAAGAGTCAATGTTTGCAGTGTTGACCCTTCTTTTTCAAGACCTCTGCAATCCGCCCTGGCATGCTGTCAATTAACTTCTGGGCCACATCCTGACTGATGGCAGCCCATTCTTGCATAATCAATGCTTGGAGTTTGTCAGAATTTGTGGGTTTTTGTTTGTCCACCTGCCTCTTGAGGATCGACCACAAGTTCTCAATGGGATTAAGGTCTGGGGAGTTTCCTGGCCATGGACCCAAAATGTCGATGTTTTGTTCCCCGAACCACTTACTTATCACTTTTGCTGTGGTGAATGATGGACGGAGTCAGGTGCAGGAGTAAAATAACCGGATGCAGATTTATTCCTTCCAAACATACAATGCGCCTACAATGGCAATCGAAACAGGTACAGGGGAAACAATCCTCCCTGACCAAACACAGTCTCAGAAAATACAATAAATGTAATGACACAGGGGAAAATCAACCCTGGCAAAATAAATGAGAGAGTATCTCAACCAAGCTACTCTCCTCCCACATAGAACAATCACTCACAAAGACAAGGGGGCAGAGGGAACACTTATACACAGACTAATTAGGGGATGAGCACCAGGTGTGTGTGATTGACAAGACAAGACAAGTGGAGTGATGAGAATGGGAGCGGCAGTAGCTAGTAAGCCGGTGACGACGAACGTCAAAACCTGCCCGAACAAGGAGGGGAGGCAGCCTCGGCGGAAGTCGTGACATTTGCCTAATGGCAAGGTGCTCCATCATGCTGGAAAAGGCATTGTTCGTCACCAAACTGTTCTTGGATGGTTGGGAGAAGTTGCTCTCGGAGGATGTTTTGGTACCATTCTTTATTCATGGCTGTGTTCTTAGGGAAAATTGTGAGTGAGCCCACTCCCTTGGCTGAGAAGCAACCCCACACATGAATGGTCTCAGGATGCTTTACTGTTGCCATGACACAAGACTAATGGTAGCGCTCACCTTGTCTTCTCCGGACAAGCTTTTTTCCGGATTCCCCAAACAATCAGAAAGGGGATTCATCAGAGAAAATGACTTTACCCCAGTCCTCAGCAGTCCAATCCCTGTACCTTTTGCAGAATATCAGTCTGTCCCTGATGTTTTTCCTGGATGCACTCACACCTGCCTGCTGCCATTCCTGAGCAAGCTCTGCACTGGTGGTGCCCCGATCCCGCAGCTGAATCAACTTTAGGAGACGGTCCTGGCGCTTGCTGGACTTTCTTGGGCGCCCTGAAGCCTTCTTCACAACAATTGAACCTCTCTCCTTGAAGTTCTTGATGATCAGATAAATGGTTGATTTAGGTGCAATCTTACTAGCAGCAATGTCCTTGCCTGTGAAGCCCTTTTTGTGCAAAGCAATGATGACGGCACGTGTTTCCTTGCAGGTAACCATGGTTAATAGAGGAAGAACAATGATTTCAAGCACCACCCTCCTTTTAAAGCTTCCAGTCTGTTATTCTAACTCAATCAGCATGACAGAGTGATCTCCAGCCTTGTCCTCGTTAACAATCTCACCTGTGTTAACGAGAGAATCACTGACATGATGTCAGCTGGTCCTTTTGTGGCAGGGCTGAAATGCAGTGGAAATGTTTTTTTTGGAATTAAGTTCATTTTCATGGCAAAGAGGGACTTTGCAATTAATTGCAATTCATCTGATCACTCTTCATAACATTCTGGAGTATATGCAAATTGCCTTCATAAAAACTGAGGCAGCAGACTTTGTGAAAATTAATATTTGTGTCATTCTCAAAACTTTTGACCACGACTGTACATAAATGATAAACTTCCCTCTAGTGTGGCTCACAAACATTTTATAGTTTGGCTATGTAACTTATAGTTTATCGCTACACTTATACTTGTTTACTTAACTTTTATACTCTATAAATTGACTCCTTCGATTAATTTACTCGGCGCAATGCATTAGGGAAGTAAAGCGGAAGTCGAATCCATCACTTCTGTTGTTTGGCTGTGCCCATAGCAACGCTCGAAAATGAGGTGGATAAGCCTGTGCACAAAACAGCATCACTAACATTGATCCTGTAGATTGTAAAAAGGATTGGGAGCTTGGTTTAGGCCTATTCTTGGTTTAGGCCTACTCTACAGTGGGTGGATGCAGAAGCTACTGTACTTTTCATTTTCATTAAAACACTGACCTTTATCGCAGAGGCTAAAACACTGAGCTCCAATTCTAAAATATACATTTTAATAATAGCAATCTTAAGGTCAAGGATTGATAATCCTTCAGCGAAGTCCATTCTTGAACATTAAATGAAACTCTCAGGATATTGGCGGTCTCTTGATGATTTCCGATGGTAAGTCAAAGGTTATGGAACCCTGTCAGTTCTGAATGGAAATGCAAAGCATTAAATCATGGTACTGAGCAGCTAAGTGAAGTATATTTAGGCTAGGCGAAGGCTACTCTGCAGTAACATGTTATTGTGGAGAGAGTGAATGGGTCTGTGTTGTGGGTTGGGTTGTCCTTGAATTCTGTGTATGAATCTACTAGCTGAAGGTGAAACCTTCCATGAAACTGCCATGATAAGTTGTGTCTCAATAGCAATCACAAAATGCAGGTAAGCACAGTGAATGCAATATTTTTGGAAAGTTTTCCTTGGAGCTAAAAGTTGGCAGACAGAACTGCAGAACAGACAAGTACTTTGACCTTATTTCCAATGAAGAGTATAGTTCTCCTCTTACAGTGGCTTGCGAAAGTATTCACCCCCCTTGGCATTTTTCCTATTTTGTTGCCTTACAACCTGGAATTAAAATTGATTTCTTGGGGGTTTGTATCATTTGATTTACACAACATGCCTACCACTTTGAAGATGCAAAACATTTTTTATTGTGAAACAAACAAGAAATAACACAAAAAAACAGAAAACTTGAGCGTCAAGCCCATTCTTCAAGGCAAAACTGCTCCAGCTCCTTCAAATTGGATGGGTTCCGCTGGTGTACAGCAATCGTTAAGTCATACCACAGATTCTTAATTGCATTGAGGTCTGGGCTTTGACTAGGCCATTCCAAGACATTTAAATGTTTCCCCTTAAACCACTCAAGTGTTGCTTTAGCAGTATGCTTAGGGTCATTGTCCTGCTGGAAGGTGAACCTCCGTCCCAGTCTCAAATCTCTGGAAGACTGAAACAGGTTTCACTCAAGAATTTCCCTGTATTTAGCACCATCCATCATTCCTTCAATTCTGACCAGTTTCCCAGTCCTTGCCAATGAAAAACATCCCCACAGCAAGATGCTGCCACCACCATGCTTCACTGTGGGGATGGTGTTCTCGGGGTGATGAGAGGTGTTGGGTTTGCGCCAGACATAGCGTTTTCCTTGATGGCCAAAAAGCTCAATTTTAGTCTCATCTGACCAGAGAACCTTCTTCCATATGTTTGGGGAGTCTCCCACATGCCTTTTGGCGAACACCAAACGTGTTTGCTTATTTTTTTCTTTAAGCAATGGCTTTTTTCTGGCCACTCTTCCGTAAAGCCCAGCTCTGTGGAGTGTACGCCTTAAAGTGGTCCTATGGACAGATACTCCAATCACCGCTGTGGAGTTTTGCAGCTCCTTCAGGGTTATCTTTGGTCTCTTTGTTGCCTCTCTGATTAATGCCCTCCTTGTCTGGTCCGTGAGTTTTGGTGGGCGGCCCTCTCTTGGCAGGTTTGTTGTAGTGCCATATTCTTTCAATTTTTTAATAATGGATTTAATGGTGCTCCGCAGGATGTTCAAAGTTTCTGATATTTTTTTATAACCCAACCCTGATCTGTACTTCTCCACAACTTTGTCCCTGACCTGTTTGGAGAGCTCCTTGGTCTTCATGGTGCCGCTTGCTTGGTGGTGCCTCTTGCTTAGTGGTGTTGCAGAGTCTGGGGCCTTTCAGAACAGGTGTATATATACTAAGATCATGTAACAGAACATGTGACACTTAGATTGTACACAGGTGGACTTTATTTAACTAATTATGTGACTTCTGAAGGTAATTGGTTGCACCAGATCTTATTTAGGTTCTTCATAGCAAAGGGGGTGAATACATACGCACGCACCACTTTTCCGTTATCTATTTGAATTTTTTTTTTGAAACAAGTAATATTTTTCATTTCACTTCACCAATTTGGACTATTTTGTGTATGTCCATTACATGAAATCCCCCAAAAATCTAATAAAATCAAATCAAATGTTATTTGCCACCGAATACATCAGGTGTAGACATTACAGTGAAATGCTTACTTACAGCCCTTAACCAACAATGCATTTATTTTTTAATAAAAAAGTAAAATAAAACAACAACAACAAAAAAGTGTTAAGAAAAAAAGAGCAGAAGTAAAATAAAATAACAGTAGGGAGGCTATATACAGTATGAAAATGTATGCACTCACTAACTGTAAGTCGCTCTGGATAAGAGCGTCTGCTAAATGACTAAAATGTAAAAGATAATACAGGGGGGTACCGGTGCAGAGTCAATATGCGGGGGCACCGGCTAGTTGAGGTAGTTGAGGTAGTTGAGGTAATATGTACATGTGGGTAGAGTTAAAGTGACTATGCGTAAATAATTAACAGAGTAGCAGCAGCGTAAAAAGATGGGGTGGGGGTGGGGGGGGGGCAGTGCAAATAGTCCGGGTAGCCATGATTAGCTGTTCAGGAGTCTTATGGCTTGGGGGTAGAAGCTAGGCCATTTGGACCTAGACTTGGCGCTCCGGTACCGCTTGCCGTGCGGTAGCAAATCCATTTAAATTACAGGTTGTAATGCAACAAAATAGGAAAAACGCCAAGGGGGATGAATACTTTTGCAAGGCACTGTAGTAAGAGTGTCAGTTTGTCCAAGGGACAAGGCTTGGTTATGTGCGTAGTGTGTAGCGGTACAGTGTCGTGGTTGTGGTGTTCAGGGGTGTGTTTCAGACCTACCACCTGCCCGCCAGGTGATGTGGTTGAGTAGACTCAGAGGCAGCTGTGCCACCAATGGTACAATGGTACAGTCTTGGGCAACTCAAGGAAGTTTAATTAATTCATAAGTATACAATCCAAGGCACGCCACTCCAGACAGGCAAAAATAAAAATAAACTATGCAACCTTGGTTTTCCAACTCCTTGGTTTGCAGCAGCCCTCTTCAATTTGTTAAAGTCTTCAAGGGTCCAAAACCAAGCAGATGATTTTTGTGTTAGTGCCATCACTCAATTGAAAGGGAAACATTTCCTATGGACCTTGGGAGAATTTGTGAAGGGAATTGAACAAAGCCTACAATAAAGGTAACCAATCTGCCCCCCACAGAATTAAACAGTATTAAAATGTATCTCTACGCTGCCCCCCTTCTTCCTCACTCCTTTATGGTCTCATGGTTAGCATCACAATAAAGCCTTTTAATTGACATACTAAATAAAGAAATCAGGAAAGAAAACAGCGGTCTCAGAGGAGTGTGTTTTGTGTTTGGCTGGGCCCTGATGCAGTAGCACTGTTCTCCTAATCAGATATGAATGCATGACTGGGAGAGAGGGGCCCCTCTAATTGGCTGTTTGTGTGTGTGTGTGTATGTGTGTGTGTGTGTGTGTGTGTGTGTGTGTGTTTGTGTGTGTGTGTGTGTGTGTGTGTGTGTGTGTGTGTCTGTGTGAGTGTGCATGTGTGTGTGTGTGTGCATGCACATGCTTGTTTATGTGTGTGTGTGTTTGTCTGCCGATTGCTCTGCCTCCTTCAAGGACCCAGCAGCATCCCATTGGTATTCACCCAGGGTCACGGTGTGCTGTTCTAGTAGTGACGCACCACACCATTAGTGAGAGACCCTGGACCCTTCCATTTCCTTAACAAAGGGGACGCTCTCTCTACACTGGGCTGGACTTGATCCTTCCAAGGCATGTCAAACGTCCCCAGAGCCTTTTCTTTACAGCAAAGACACCTTGAAAAATGTTTGCTGCTAACATCTCAATATGTAACATACAGAAGAAGTCTATTTCATTCCAATAACAGTTGTTTTGTAACTGAAAGGTTTTCATCTATTTAAATGACTTAATCTATTTTCATCTGTAATTGGAAACTTCGGGTGCAATGAGATAGCAACCCCTTTTAATGTTTTGGCTCAGTGTTCAATATTTTATGTAAAATAAGTCAATTATTGATATTATCCCTTTTTATGTTATCAGTTTAATTGCACTGAAATGCACTCCGCTTTCTAAATCAAAACGGCTCAAAGTACAGTATCAGGGTATCATAGATATGGTTATGCATTAGTCGCTTAATCAGAATTGGAAAATACATATTCTCATCCACAGATATATGTTAACTGAGGCACAGGAGAACTTAACTAAACCATAACTCAATCAACAGGTGTACACATGAAACAGAATACAAACAGTACCCATATCACTACTAAGCTGTCTACAGAGCAACTGCATAATCAAGAGCCCAAGGACTGAAATGACAACCCACGGAATCTGTTCTCATCTATATTTAATTTCTACAAATGTGAAAAAGGATGCCATGACATTGTTCTACTGAAATGTCTGCCATGCCATTGTTCTACTGAAATGTCTGGCATGCCATTGTTCTACGGAAATGTTTAGCATGCCATTGTTCTACTGAAATGTTTAGCATGCCATTGTTCTATTGAAATGGTCTGCAATATCGCTAAATTCTTTAAGTATCCAGGAGGGTTAGATAAGTGGTTCTGTCCAGCAGTAAAACATCACAATTACACCACAGAAGAAGTGCATCAACTGCCTATTAGGACAAGTGCCCTAATATACTACTATTCACTCTTAGAAAAAAGGTGCTATCTAAAACCTAAAAGGGTTCTTCAGCTGTCCCCATAGGATAACCTTTTGAAGAACCCTTTTTGGTTCCAGGTAGAACCCTTTTGGTTCCATGTAGAACCCTATTGGGTTCCATGTAGAACCCTTTCCCCAGAGGGTTCTATATGGAACCCAAAAGAGTTCTACCTGGAACCAAAAAGAGTTCTACCTGGAACCAAAAAGGGTTATCCTACGACAGCCGAAGAACCCCTTTGGAACCCTTTTTTCTAAGAGTGTATGTCGTCAATGTTCTCCAGCTCTGCTATACAGTGCCTTGCAAAAGTTCTTCTATTTTGTTGCATTACAACCTGTAATTTACATTTATTTTTATTTGGATTTCATGTAATGGAAAAACACAAAATAGTCCAAATTGGTGAAGTGAAATGAAAAAAATAACTTGTTTCAAAAAATTCTAAAAAATAAATAATGGAAAAGTGGTGCGTGCATATGTATTCACCCCCTTTGCTATGAAGCCCCTAAATAAGATCTGGTGCAACCAATTACCTTCAGAAGTCACATAATTAGTTAAATAAAGTCCACCTGTGTGCAATCTAAGTGTCACATGATCTCAGTATATACAGTGAGGGAAAAAAGTATTTGATCCCCTGCTAATTTTGTACATTTGCCCACTGACAAAGACATGATCAGTCTATAATTTTAAACAGTGAGAGACAGAATAACAACAAAAAAATCCAGAAAAACGCATGTCAAAAATGTTATAAATTGATTTGCATTTTAATGAGGGAAATAAGTATTTGACCCCTCTGCAAAACATTACTTAGTACTTGGTGGCAAAACCCTTGTTGACAATCAAAGAGGTCAGACGTTTCTTGTAGTTGGCCACCAGGTTTGCACACATCTCAGGAGGGATTTTGTCCCACTCCTCTTTGCAGATCTTCTCCAAGTCATTAAGGTTTCGAGGCTGACGTTTTGCAACTCGAACCTTCAGTTCCCTCCACAGATTTTCTATGGGATTAAGGTCTGGAGACTGGCTAGGCCACTCCAGGACCTTAATGTGCTTCTTCTTGAGCCACTCCTTTGTTGCCTTGGCCGTGTGTTTTGGGTCATTGTCATGCTGGAATACCCATCCCACGACCCATTTTCAATGCCCTGGCTAAGGGAAGGAGGTTCTCACCCAAGATTTGACAGTACATGGCCCCATCCATCGTCCCTTTGATGCGGTGAAGTTGTCCTGTCCCCATAGCAGAAAAACACCCCCAAAGCATAATGTTTCCACCTCCATGTTTGACGGTGGGGATGGTGTTCTTGGGGTCATAGGCAGCATTCCTCCTCCTCCAAACACGGCGAGTTGAGTTGATGCCAAAGAGCTCCATTTGGTCTCATCTGACCACAACACTTTCAGATGTTCATTGGCAAACTTCAGACGGGCATGTATATGTGCTTTCTTGAGCAGGGGGACCTTGCGGGCGCTGCAGGATTTCAGTCCTTCACGGCGTAGTGTGTTACCAATTGTTTTCTTGGTGACAATGGTCCCAGCTGCCTTGAGATCATTGACAAGATCCTCCCGTGTAGTTCTGGGCTGATTCCTCACCGTTCTCATGATCATTGCAACTCCACGAGTTGAGATCTTGCATGTAGCCCCAGGCCGAGGGAGATTGACAGTTATTTTGTGTTTCTTCCATTTGAGAATAATCGCACCAGCTGTTGTCACCTTCTCACCAAGCTGTTTGGCGATGGTCTTGTAACCCATTCCAGCCTTGTGTAGGTCTACAATATTGTCCCTGACATCCTTGGAGAGCTCTTTGGTCTTGGCCATGGTGAAGAGTTTGGAATCTGATTGATTGATTGCTTCTGTGGACAGGTGTCTTTTATACAGGTAACAAGCTGAGATTAGGAGCACTCCCTTTAAGTGTGTGCTCCTAATCTCAGCTCGTTACCTGTATAAAAGACACCTGGGAGCCAGAAATCTTTCTGATTGAGCGGGGGTCAAATACTTATTTCCCTCATTAAAATGCAAATCAATTTATAACACTTTTGACATGCGTTTTTCTGGATTTTTTTGTTGTTATTCTGTCTCTCACTGTTCAAATAAACCTACCATTAAAATGATAGACTGATCATTTCTTTGTCAGTGGGCAAACTTACAAAATCAGCAGGGGATCAAATACTTTTTTCCCTCACTGTATACACCTGTTCTGAAAGGCCCCAGAGTCTGCAACACCACTAAGCAAGGGGCACCACCAAACAAGCAGCACCATGAAGACCAAGGAGCTCTCCAAACAGGTCAGGGACAATGTTGTGGAGAAGTACAGAGCAGGGCTGGGTTGTAAAAAAATATCTGAATCTTTGAACATCCCATGGAGTACCATTAAATCCATTATAAAAAAATTGAAAGAATATGGCACCACAACAAACCTGCCAAGAGAGGACCGCCCACCAAAACTCACAGACCAGGCAAGGAGGGCATTAATCAGAGAGGCAACAAAGAGACCAAAGATAACCCTGAAGTTGCTGCAAAGCTCCACAGTGGAGATTGGTGTATCTGTCCATAGGTCCACTTTAAGCCGTACACTCCACAAAGCTGGGCTTTACGGAAGAGTGGCCAGACAAAAGCGTTTGTTGTTCACCAAAAGGCATGTGGGAGACTCTCCAAACATATGGAAGAAGGTACTCTGGTCAGATGAGACTAAAATTGAGCTTTTTGGCCATCAAGGAAAATGTCTGGCGCAAACCCAACACCTCTCATCACCCTGAGAACACCATCATGTTTTTCATTGGCAGGGACCGGGAAACTGGTCAGAATTGAAGGAATGATGGATGGCGCTAAATACAGGGAAATTCTTGAGGGAAACCGGTTTCAGTCTTCCAGAGATTTGAGACTGGGACGGAGGTTCACCTTCCAGCAGGACAATGACCCTAAGCATACTGCTAAAGCAACACTTGAGTGGTTTAAGGGGAAACATTTAAATGTCTTGGAATGGCCTAGTCAAAGCCCAGACCTCAATCCAATTGAGAATCTGTGGTATGACTTAAAGATTGCTGTACACCAGCAGAACCCATCCAACTTGAAGGAGCTGGAGCAGTTTTGCCTTGAAGAATGGGCAAAAATCCCAGTGGCTGGAAATGGAGAGGACTGCAAACTTCCCAAACATTGTACTTCTATACTATTGATCGTCAGACTATCCATAGGGAATTCTAAGAAAATTAGAGGAGAGAGAACATCCAGATGTTGTACTATTTCACTTCTTCTCTGACCTCATCTCCAAGATAAATCAACCCTGTAAGCCATTCAACTGTAACCATAATTACTTATTTGTATCGAAGTGGGAGAGCATGTTCTGGTTTGTGGGGGGGGGGGAGTAACTGATCATGTAATCCGATTTTTTATTTTACTGTAATCGGTTACATTACAAGCAAAAATATTGTAATCGGATTACAGATACTTTTGAAAAACTAAATTATTGCTTCTTGGATTACTTTTTAATTCAGAAAGTGCATGATGACGAAAAAATGCATGATGACATCTTTCTGTTTTCTCAATGACATTCAATTCAGCATAGAAAAAAGGCTCAAGTTTAAGTTCGTTCCACCTGATAGAGTCTGACCACAAGATAGAAACCACTATGACGACTCACCAAATGCCTTTGATGGATACTTTTTGTATTCTTCTAATGCCTCTTAAGGGGAAAGTAATCGAAAAGTATTCAGATTACGTTACTGAGTTTGGTTAATCCAAACGTTACTGATTACAATTTTGGACAGGTAACTAGTAACTGTAACAAATTGCATTTAGAAAGTAACCTACCCAACCCTGCATACCAACATACAATAAATAGCCAGTATGATTGATTAAAAAAACTATGTTCACTACAGTGCTTGATAATATGCTGTCCATGTGTCACATGCTCAATTTTTACATAGTGCTCATCTCAGTAAGTGTACTGTTGAAAACTGTTACCACCAAGGATGTGCCATAGAGAGAAGATGATTGTCACCAACACCACTGTGCACATAGTACATAATATAACACATAACACTGTGGACATACCATCTCCAACAGCTTCTGCACAATGGAAATCCCTTAATCAATTGTCCATTAAAATAATTTTATAAGAGCTATTATTGTTTGCCTTTCAATGCTGAAAGGGGGCTGGACTTAAAAAAGAACAGCGCAGGCCAACCATAATCACAAGTTTCAGGTAAGCAGTCTGTCATTGATACACAGTGTAAACACCATATTAATTTCAACATAACAAATACACTGTTTTCATCTATAACAGTCATTCCATTTAAAGACATGCATTCAGGACTAACAGTCCTTCTCCATTTAACATGCGCTTTACAATCTTCTCAGCATATGATTTATACAGGTGTCACAATAGCAGGCAACATTCTCTCACGTTGCTATTGTAATAATAACTCAACACTGATTGAGCCTGCATGCATCTCAAGGATGCAAAGCCCTACTGTCTGTCATACAATAGTCTCCGTGGCAACACTTGACCTGCTTCTTTGTATCAGAGGTGTTCTTGGTGCATTACGGTAATCTGATGAAATGTGTTTCAAATTGTTTGTACACTTCTCAAAGGCACTGGCTTTATTGCAACTGAACTCAACAGAAGGCACAGCGTTAGAGCTGCTGGCAGGAATATTAAGTGAACCAGTCGTAGCAATATGGATTATAAATGAGGTTATTTTGCACTGCAGAGCTCTGCAAACCGACGCAAAGACTTCTCTCTTTGTAATAAATCATTCCCTTTCAGACAGCCCTGTACACTTAGGGCATTGTTTAATACTATCTGCAAAAGCGAGAGATGGAATATACACTGAGTGTACAAAACATTAAGAACACCTGCTCTTTCCATGTCATAGACTGACCAGATGAATCCAGGTGAACGCTATGATCCCTTATTGATGTCACTTGTTACATCCACTTCAATCAGTGTAGATCAGGGATGGGCAACTGGAAGCCCAGTTATATATATTTTTATACATTTTCTTGGAACTCAGTCGGGGTCTCAACTTACTGAGAGTTAGAGTAATAGAATACACAAGGTGCGATTTCGAAATTTGGTTGTGCATCTGCAGTCACTCTATTAGTCCATGTCAGCAAACAAAAAATGGATTGGTAAGTTAGTCTAGCAGCCTGCTGTCTAAACTTGTAGTAAGCATGATCGAATTACCGACCAGGGTGGGGCCCATTGATCATCAGCTATCATATTAAGAACTGCAAACATTTGCCTCTACCTAATGGCAAAATGTGTAGAATTGCAGGAAATTAGCTGTAAAACTCAAGCTGCAACTCAATATTAGGAAGGAGTGTTTGGTAAACTCAGTGTATTTGATTTATTGATAATAACGAACTTTCAGGAAATGTTGCATCGTTTCACGGGAGTCATAATAAAAAAGGATTCTAGAGAGAAATCCCTAGCAAGCAGTAAATGTAGCAGAGTAAGATTTTCTGGAATAGCATTTTCGTCCCTCGCCACCCCTTTCAATAAAACAACATGAAAATGCAATTTATTTGTCAGCGCTGCTTGTGAGATAAATATTTTGTCAGAGAACCTGAGATGCCGAGGCCAAAAGATGAAGCAACATTTTCTCTCTCAACAAACCTCATCCTACGCAGTTGTGTGTTGTTGGTAGAAATAAGCCTGAAGGTTAGGATAACTTCTATATTTTTCACACAAAAAAACACCTTTATTTATACAGGTAAGTCAATTAAGACACATTTCTTCTTCTTCTTCTTCTTCTTCTTCTTCTTCTTCTTCTTCTTCTTCTTCATCATCTTCTTCTTCTTCTTCTTCTTCTTCTTATTATTATTATGACCTGTCATCGATCATGCTATGATCATTGATGTACATTGATATAGGCTTTTGTTGTAATGCCCACTCATGTTCTTAGGCTCTGGAACAGCCACAAAAGTGGTGGAAAGTGCTTTACTGTAGCTAGACAAGAACATGATCCAACATCACTGAAGAGGCAGGAGAAAAAGCCCACATTATGTTGTAGGGTTTATTGGATAAACCTCTTTCACTGTGTTCTGTTTGTCTCTGCACAAAGTTGACCAGCAACTAAAATATGTTATGCAGACTAGATAAAATGACGTACTGTGTTTTTACCTTTAGCCACAGCATTAAAACAGATACATCACAAAATACTAATGTCTTATGCATAAAATATTAATGTCTTATTCACTGGTCATAACTTAGGAAGCCTTGAGTCATTCATAGAATCATCGTGGATAGAGCTACTATACAGTAGCATGATGCTTTTATGATTGGACAGGACAGCACAGATCTTGTAGAGTACGATGAGGATGAGGGATTTCTAATGGTCCTTGCTATCCGGGATCCTTGGGACGTTCCTGAAGTTGAACATTAAAATGGTTAAGGTAAGGGTTGGCGTTAGGGTTAGGTAAGGGTTATGGTTAAGGTTAAGGTTAGAGTTAGGTTTTAAGGTAGGGATGTTCCAAGGATGAATAGCACTAACTGAATTCAAATTGCTCTAATAACCGGGAGATGAGATTTGCACCATGCTGCATTGTGGGAAATGAAAGTTGGCATCAAAAGTGCCTCCTCTGTTGAACAGGAGCTCAAATCAGTAGGATTTAGCACAAGTTAAGTATTAGGGCTTGGTGACTCTGTGATGAGGTGATGTTGAAAGTGTCAGGCGCAGGAGGGTAAATCACAGAATAACAGGCTTTATTCCGCAACCACAGAGTTACGCAGGAACGCGTCAAAACACTCCAGTACGCAAAACAGGCACACAGGAAAATATCCCGGCAATACAAAATACAAGGAGCTCTACCGAGCTTCACTACTCTCCACAATAACCACACACAAAGACAAGGGGGCAGAGGGAACACTTATACAGGTACTGATGAGGGGATACACACCAGGTGTGTGTAATAAACAAGACAAAACAAATGGAATCATGAGATGAGGAGCGGCAGTGGCTAGAAGGCCGGTGACGACGACCGCCGAAGCCTGCCCGAACAAGGATAGGAGGCAGCATCGGAGGAAGTCGTGACAGTACCCCCCCCTTGACGCGCAGCTCCAGCAGCACGCCGACACCGGCCTCGGGGACGGCCAGGAGGCCGCGGAGCAGGGCGAGCCGGATGGGACGGTGGAAATCCCGCAACAGGGAGGGATCGAGGATATCCCTCACAGAGACAATCCACAAGGTACTGAAGGCCCTCCACCCGACGCCTCGAATACAGTATGGAACGGACGGAGTGTGCCGGGACCCCCTCGATGTCCAGAGGGGCGGAGGGACCTCCCGCACCTCAGACTCCTGGAGCAGACCAGCCACCACTGGCTTGAGGAGAGACACATGAAACGAGGGGTTAATACAGTGATCTGGAGGGAGTAGTAACCTATAGGCAACCTTGTTCATTCTCCTCAGGACATTGAACGGCCCAACAAACCGCAGGATCAGCTTCCGGCAGGGCAGGCGGAGGGGCAGATTCCGGGTCGAGAGCCAGACCCGATCACCCGGTACAAAGACCGGGGCCTCCCTGCGGTGGCAGTCAGCGTTGGCCTTCTGGCAATGCACGGCGCATTGGAGGTGGACGTGAGCAGCGTTCCACGTCTCCTCCGCTCGTCGAAACCAGTCATCCACCGCAGGAGCCTCGGTCTGGCTATGATGCCATGGTGCCAGAACCGGCTGATAACCTAAAACACATTGAAATGGCGTTAGGTTAGTGGAGGAGTGGCGGAGAGAGTTCTGGGCATATTCGTCCTTAGCCAAAGTAGACCACCAGTACTTTCCGGTCAGGCAGCGCACTGTACGACCGATACCTGGGTGACCAGAGAAGGGGGACGTGTGTACCCAATAGATCAGACGGTCACGGAAAAGAGCAGGCAGCTGAGCAGGCCCAGCTGGACACTGACGTGGAGATGGCTCTGTGCGTAACACCCGCTCTATGTCCGCATCCATCGCCCATACTACCGGCGCCACAATGCAGGAGGCCAGGATTATGGGGGTGTTTGTCTATGGGCCTCTCCTCTGGGTCATACAGCCGTGACAGTGCGTCTACCTTCACGTTCTTCGTACCCGGGATGTAAGATAGGGTGAAATCAAACCGGGTGAAGAATAGGGCCCACCTGGCCTGGCGAGGGTTCAGCCTCCTTGCTGCCCGGATGTACTTCAGGTTACAGTGGTCCGTCCAGACGAGGAAAGGGTGTTTTGCCCCCTCGATCCAGTGCCTCCACACAGTCAGGGCTCGGACAACAGCCAACAGCTCCCGATCACCAACGTTGTAGTTCTGCTCCGCCGGGCTGAGCTTCTTGGAGAAGAAGGCACAGGGGCGGAGCTTGGGTGGTGTGCCCGAGCATTGAGACAGGACAGCGCCGATCCCTACCTCGGACTCATCCACCTCCACTACGAACGGTAGTGATGGATCGGGATGGGCCTGTACTGGGGCTGAGGTGAACAGAACCCTCAGGTTACTGAAGGCCCTGTCAGCCTCATCAGACCAGCGGAGCCGGGACAGCCCACCCTTCAACAGGGATGTGATGGGAGCTGCAACCTTGCCAAAGCCCCGGAAAAACCTCTCATAGTAGTTGGCAAAGCCAATAAAGTGCTTCACCTTCTTAAACGTGGTCGGAGTCAGCCAATTATGCCTGGCTGAAATGCGATCTCCCTCCATCTCCACACCTGAGGTGGTAATGCGGTATCCAAGGAAGGAGACGGACTGTAGGAAAAACAGACACTTTTCTGCCTTGTCATAAAGGTCATGTTCCAAAAGTCGGGCCAGCACATGCTCGGCACGCGTAGCGGAATACACCAGAATGTCATCGATGTAGACCACTACACCGTGACCAAGCATGTCCCAAAACACCTTGTTCACAAAGGACTGGAAGACGGAGGGAGTGTTCATCAAACTGTAAGGCACACTAGGGATTCGTAATTCCCTGTGGTTGTGCTGAATGCTGTCTTCCACTCAACCCCTCTCGGACACGCACCAGGTTGTACGCACTCCGGAGATCTAATTTTATGAAGAAGCGCGCCCCATGCATTTACTCGATCACAGATGGAATGAGGGGTAGAGGATAACTATAACGTGTAGTTTCCTTATTCAGTGCTCGGTAATCAATGCAAGGGGACAGAACTCCGTCTTTC
Organism: Coregonus lavaretus; assembly: GCF_964263955.1. Classification (NCBI taxonomy): domain Eukaryota; kingdom Metazoa; phylum Chordata; class Actinopteri; order Salmoniformes; family Salmonidae; genus Coregonus; species Coregonus lavaretus. The sequence goes on along the minus strand of NW_028165610.1, from coordinate 480 downwards.
TTCTTCACAAAAAATAAACTTGAGGAGGCGGGCGAAGTGGAGGGACGTATGAACCCCTGGCGCAGGGACTCAGACACATATGTTTCCATAGCCTCCGTTTCAGCCTGCGACAGGGGGTACACGTGACTCCTGGGAGGCACAGCGTCTTCCCGGAGGTTTATCACGCAATCCTCCGCCCGATGTGGTGGTAATTTGGTCGACTGTGTTTTGGAAAACGCGTGCGCCAAATCGAGGTATTCGGGGGGAATGCGCACGGTGGAGGTAGTGTCTGGACTTTCCACTGTGGTCGCACCACCAGGAAACACATTGACACCTACCCTGACACTCTCGCGACCACCCCGTGAGAACCCTCTGTGGCCATGAAAAGGTGGGGTTGTGTAGTGCTAACCATGGAAGACCTAACACAACAGGGTAATCAGGAGACTCAATAATAAAAAAAAGTGACTTGCTCTCGATGCGTCTCGTATGTAACCATAGTGA
>NW_028165611.1:0-52465 GCF_964263955.1 Coregonus lavaretus | reverse complement strand
GGGGAGTAGGAGGCCCTCCTCCAGGTTTGGAGGGGAGAGGAGGGGGAGGGGGTTAAACAGATGGAGGACCAGTCCCCGGTGGGACATGTCATTCATCAAAGTCACCAGAAGGCCTGTTTTGTTTTCAGAGAGAGAGAGAGAGAGGAGAGAGAGAGAGAGAGAGAGAGAGAGAGAGAGAGAGAGAGAGAGAGAGAGAGAGAGAGAGAGAGAGAGAGAGAGAGAGTGAGAGAGAGAGAGAGAGAGAGAGAGAGAGAGAGAGAGAGAGAGAGAGAGAGGAGTTATATATGAAAATGACAGAGAGAAGAGAGAGAGAAGTCAGGTGGTTCTACTTGGGGTTCGTGACAGCCTGCATGACACACACAACGTCTTTCCTGTCTTCATCTCCTGCTCTGCAAAAGTGAAACCACAGTTTAACACCTAAAACTCCTTAATAACCTAGTGGGAGGAATTAAGGAGCGAGGGAAACACATCACACAACTCTCTGGCTCTGACACCTCACTCTCTCTCTGTTCTCCCTTCATCTCTCTATCTCTCATCTCCCCCTGACCCAGATTGCTTCAGTAGTGTAGTCAGAAACGGAAGCCATGCTTTACATGACGACTGTACTGTAGTGAGGATGGAATCCTTATACCTGCTGTTGGGGCTCCCTCCCTCCTCTCTCCGGAGTGCCAGGGGCTTAGGATGTTTCTGTCAACAGCAATCCAGGAAACCAAACGCTCCAACAAAGCCACAACACGTTAGTTTTGCTTTGCTCGGCTCAACCCCCCCGCGTGCGCTAACTCTAAACACGAGAGGCGAAGCTTTGAGAGGGAAAAGCAGTATCCCTCATGAATACTCTCTCTTTCTTTCTTTTCTTCCCGCTCCCAAGGTGACGCCGAGCACTGAAGTACAGAACAGAACTGCAAACATCCACTGGGGGGTGGGGGGGGGGGTGGGGGGGGGGGGGGGGGGGGGGGGGGGGGCTTGGAATAAAGCTTGCTCATTTGTACAGATAATTATCGCATTATATGTTAATAACAAAACAAATGGTTGCTAATAACTGAATGACAACTCCGATACAAATCTGCTCTTTGACGTCTGCTGTAAGATGAAAAAGGAACATTGATACTGCTGACTATAGTAGTATTAATGCATGTCAAAAAATATATATATATAATATATTATAACATACACCGGATAGATGCAGTGAAATATGTTGTTTTACAGGGTCAGCCATAGTAGTACGGTGCCCCTGGAGAAAATTAGGTGCCTTGCTCAAGGACACAGACAGATTTTTCACCTTGATGGCTTGTGTATTCAAACCAGCAACCTATCGGTTACTGGCCCAACACTGAAACCGCTAGGCTACCAGCCGCCCTACAACTTCAACTGCTGCTGCTATCACATTACTGTCATATAACTAAAATATATTCATCAATAAGCAGTAAACATGAACTTTTACAGGGTCTCTAATCCATTCAGGATTCATGAGGAAGATACAGTATTCCTTTTAGGTATCTAGAGTGCCTTCAGAAAGTATTCATATACCCTTGACTTATTCCACATTTTGTTGTGTTACAGCCTGAATTCAAAATGGATTAAATAAATAAATAAATCACACCCATCTACATACAATACGCCATAATGACAAAGTGAAAACATGTTTTTATAAAATTGTGCAAATGTAATGAAAATGAAATAGATAAATATCTAATTTACACATTTAGTATTCACACCCCTGTTAGAATCACCTTTGGCAGTGATTACAGCTGTGAGTCTTTCTGGGTAAGTCTCTAAGAGCTTTGCACACCTGGATTGTACAATATCTGCACATTATTCTTTTTTAAATTCTTCAAGCTCTGTCAAGTTAGTTGTTGATCATTGCTAGACAGCCATTTTCAAGTCTTGCCTTAGACTTTCAAGGTGATTTAAGTCAAAACTGTAACTAGGCCGTTCAATGTCGTCTTAGTAAGCAACTCCAGTGTATATTTGGCCTTGTGTTTTAGGTTATTGTCCTGCTGAAAGGTGAATTTGTCTCGCAGTGTCTGTTGGAAAGCAGACTGAACCAGGTATTCCATTTATTTTTATCCTAAAAATCTCTCTGGTTCATCCTTGGGAGAAATTTCCAAACACCTGAAGGTAACGCGTTCACCTGTACAAACAATACTACGCAAGTGTGAACACCATGGGACCATGCAGCCGTCATACCGCTCAGGAAGGAGACGCGTTCTGTCTCCTAGAGATGAACGTACTTTGGTGCGAAAAGTGCAAATCAATCCCAGAACAGCAGCAAAGGACATTGTGAAGATGCTGGAGGAAACAGGTACAAAAGTATCTATATCCACAGTAAAACAAGTCCTATATCGACATAACCTGAAAGGCCGCTCAGCAAGGAAGAAGCCTCTACTCCAAAACTGCCATAAAAAAGCCAGACTACGGTTTGCAACTGCACATGGGGACAAAGATCGTACTTTTTGGAGAAATGTACTCTGGTCTGATGAAACAAAAATAGTACTGTTTGGCCATAATGACCATCGTTAAATTTGGAGGAAAAAGGGGAATGCTTGCAAGCGGAAGAACACCATCCCTACCGTGAAGCACGGGGTGGCAGCATCATGCTGTGGGGGTGCATTGCTGTAGGAGGGAATGGTGCACTTCACAAAATAGATGGCATCATGAGGAAGGAAAATGATGTGGATATATTGAAGCAACATCTCAAGACATCATTCAGGAAGTTAAAGCTTGGTTGCAAATGGGTCTTCCAAATGGACAATGACCCCAAGCATACTTCCAAAGTTGTGGCAAAATGGCTTAAGGACAACAAAGTCAAGGTATTGGAGTGGCCATCACAAAGCCCTGACCTCAATCATATAGAAAATGTGCAGGCAGAACTGAAAAAGTGTGTGCGAGCAAGGAGGCCTACAAACCTGACTCAGTTACACCAGCTCTGTCAGGAGGAATGGGCCAAAATTCACCCAACTTATTGTGGGAAGCTTGTGGAAGGCTACCCGAAACGTTTGACCCAAGTTAAACAATTTAAAGGCAATGCTACCAAATACTAATTTATTGTATGTAAACTTCTGACCCACTGGGAATGTGATGAAAGGAATAAAACCTGAAATAAATCATTCTCTCTACTATTATTCTGACATTTCACATTTTTAAATTAAAGTGGTGATCCTAACTGACCTAAGACAGGGAATTTTTACTAGGATTAAATGTCAGGAATTGTGAAAAACTGAGTTTAAATGTATTTGGCTAAGGTGTATGTAAACTACCAACTTCAACTGTATATTATATATATATATATATATATATATATATATATATATATATATATATATATATATATAAAATAGAAAAACCCTGTAAAAACATTATTTGTATCTAAAACAAAACATGTACTGCTTGGTCGTTAAAGGTAATGATAATAATATCAAAATATTCAAACAATAAGACTAATTCGCCACCAATATAGTCTCTAATTATGTCTTGTCATCTGACAGACATGCAGACAACTACTTCTATTACCTGGGTTGAGTTAATAAACTAATGCACAGAGATGATCAAAATGTAGATGATTTTCATGTGTATTTTAAAGAAGTCCCACCCACTGCAAGAGAGGAGAATAGTAACACAAGTCATCTGAAATCAATCACTAGCATGGCTAACCGACTGCTCAGGCTCCTCGTCTGCACAAATCAATATCCCTACTGGCCATTGTGAGGACTAAATTGCCGCCACCATCAGCAATTTAGAGGGAAAATAAAATAACACAAGCAAAAATGTGCTTAACAAGACAGAACCTATAGTTTGCTGTCGGTACACTTTTCAAATAGACAGTTAAATGCAAAACACACAGACACACAAAAACATGTGTACAAACACACACAGATTACACCTAAGCATAGTGACAGGCATAGTGTTGATGCAACAATGTTAACTTTATCAAATAGATTATTGCATATTGCAATTATATAAAGAGGCGAAAGGAGAAGGAAAGGCCTACAGCAACAAGAGAGAGAGACTTGAGAGAGAGAGAGAACGAGAGAGAGAGAAAGAGAGAAAGAGAGAGAGAGCAAATGCATGTGTGAGAAAACGCTACAGAAATCCAATAGCGTAACCTCTGTTTGAGACGCAGTAGTGGCCATTGAAGGACAGAGGAGAAAATCAATAGGAACTGATTTGCAGAAAGAGGGGGATGAGGGGAGGGGGGGAAAGAAAGGCGCCGGGAAACAGAGACAGGGATCTCAAAAGAAAAGATAACAGAATCGCTTTCATCAAAATGTGACAAATCCGAGGCTACCGTATAGGACACCTGATGGCTGTCTATTTTTATCAAACGTTAAAATACATAATTAATGCGAGGTGAAGGTTAGCGAGTGGAGGGTAAATTAGCTTTTTTATTGGGGTGCTTTGAGTGAGACTCACTGAAGGTTGTGTGCATGTTTAGGGTGGCTGCACTTAGATGAGAGATCTTACCTCCGGGCGACATGGATGAGAGGAGGCCGGGCGACAATAGGCCGTGGACACTGTGGGGAAGAAGCCTGGAGCTTTCCTGCATCGCTACCCCTAGGGAACGCTTCGGTGGGCGGCCAGGCCTGGAGCTACAGAGACGGGGAGAGAAGGAGAGGGGGGGGGGGGAAAGAGAGAGAGACAGAGAGAGAGAGCGAGAGAGAGGCAGAGAGATATACATATTACAGTCAATACACAGCAAATGATCTACTATTTAAATCTCTATTCCTCAGACCACACAGGCTCACAGTGAAAGAGTCCATTGATTCCTCCATTTACAATGGATGTTACATTTCTCTAAATAGCATGAGTGATATGAGAACTGTATCGCGTTGTCTAACATTTAAATTGACAACAATTGACACTAAGATAGTGGGAAATAAAAATAAATGACAATACCCACCAAAAAACTAAAGCAATTTACATATTTCCATGACAATTGCTAGTCCAATTTCTATGAATTTTTATTGTGGTGCGTCATATTTTATACTTATGCCAAACGCACTTGACAAGCCTTTAAAACCCAAGAATTTTATTTATTATTTTTCAAATAATATGTCAAGCCTTGTGACACCTCTACAATATGTAGCCATTACTCTCCTCCTCTCATTACTCACACCAACATCTGTTTGCGTCCCCCACCCCCCCACCCCTCCCCCCTTCCTGCCCACTCTGGGGGGATTAGACAGAGACGGCAGGTAGACAGAGATCCACTCCACTGATAACACTGGGGACTAACACACACACACACACACACACACACACACACACACACACACACAGAAAGCTTGATAATGATCACCTCAAAAACATATGCCTTGAAGTGCACAGGGGGACATTGCATATTCCAGCAAGGCCATATCTGATAAGGGGTCGCCAGCGTGCAGACACATTGTTTCCAGGGTTTGGTGTCTGATAGTGTAAAATTAGACTGAGATTCCTTCCCCCTGGGGCCAGGAAGTGAGAAACAAGTGAAAACTTTCCTTACGTTACACAACCTCTCTCACACACATATTCCCTTCCTCACTTTTCCCAAAAGTAGACTCTTAAAGCATGTACTAGACTGATAGGGCCCTTCTGTCGCAGAGACACGTATGTGACAACGGGCAGGAGGGAGGGAGAAAAGTGCTTGAAAAGAAAAAATGCAAATTTTTGTGCTGTATACGATTGGCTGGCGTCCAGGAACAATAACTAAAGAAGCGCTGTGTTGTTGTTTCTTTATGTATTTCATTAATATTGCAGTGGCAACAAACACAAACAGGACCACAGAGCAATCAGCATACAAGTAAAAGGAGGGGGGTGTTCAATATGTGAACAAATCAGAGTAGTCTTCAGAGACGTGGTTGGACACGAGTTGAAAAAGCAGCACTAGATGCTCCAGATGCCATTACACTTGGCTGGCCTGGGACTCCGCTTTACAGGATAAAAGACGTAGAGCGGACTTGAACGGAGAACAGAGAGAGGACGGAAAGAAAAAAACCTGGAGAGACAAATGGAAGGCTCTTATCAGTGTTCCAAACAGAGTGTTGCCATTAGAACAAAGCCCATTCGCTGTGAAACGTCCGTCTCTCTCTCTCGTTCGCCGTGCCCCCCTCTCTCTGTTCAACACAAAGGCGTTCACTCACAAGCTGCCACAACAGTCCATTTTGATTCAGCTGTTTGTTAATTCGCCTTTAATGTCTTGTCCTGCTCTTTTCTCTGGCCAGTTTACTCTGTTTTAAGTATGATTCACCTGAACATTCACAGACAACAGTAGCCAAGGACTCCAGACTGGAGACTCCAGACTTGGAGGAGTCACTCACCTCAATAGAAAATGAAGCAACTTTTTTTATGTCTGTTAAAAAGTAACTTATAAACATTGACATGGGTCAGTTACACAGCCCAGAAATGGAGGTGTTTGTCAAGGCACAGTTGATTTGTACTCCACCAGCAAATGACTCAGAGGGACACTCACAAGTTTGACGTTACTGTACTGTAGGCTTTAGTGTGTTTAATGCACACCTCTACAGCACAGCAGAACTACTCAGCTCTGCCACAGTAACCCGACTCCACTGTGCGTAATATTCTCTATTGACTGGCCTGCAATTCCAATCGATGATAAACTCCATGTGAACCTCACTCTGTCACACCAAGGAGGTGGCGGCAACGATCACACTCCCCTCTGGACACACCCTCAAGCCTCCCTCCCACTCCCCACCCTACTGCTCCCCCAGCCATGCCCCTCATGACATGTTGGCTGTCTGCATGAGCTGCACCTCCGAAAATGCACAGCACTCACGATTGTCACTTTACTAATCCAATTAAAAACTATGAACAGCCAAGCGTGTAAAAAAAAAGAAAAAAGAGCAATCAACATTAATCACTTTTGCGGTTGTAGTGAGCCTGTAACTGGAACCGCTCAATGAAGTTAACTGTAGTGTATCAAAGTCAGCCTGGCTTATTGCTCCGCACAGTCTACAGGGCCCTGTCAGCTCACGATAGCGCAGGGCCCACGGTTTTTAAACTGTGTAATTAAGGCACTTTGGAGGTTCCAAGTTTTCAGTCTTTATTTATTTCATCATCATACATTAGAGATGTTTTAACAGAAGGTTTCTTGGTATTTCATTTGAGATCCATTCAAATGCAGATATACTGTACATCAAAGGCATCATGCCCATAGGGGGCACAAGGGCACGTGCCCCCTCAGACTTTTAAAAATGTAATTTAAAAAAAATATGATATATATGTATACACTCCCGGTCAAAAGTTTTAGAACAACTACTCATTCAAGGGTTTTTCTTTATTTTTACTATTTTCTACATTGTAGAATAATAGTGAAGACATCAAAACTATGAAATAACACATATGGAATCATGTAGTAACCAAAAAAGTGTTAAACAAATCAAAATATATTTTATATTTGAGATCCTTCAAATAGCCACCCTTTGCCTTGATGACAGCTTTGCACAGTCTTGGCATTCTCTCAGCCAGCTTCACCTGGAATGCTTTTCCAACAGTCTTGAAGGAGTTCCTACATATGCTGAGTACTTGTTGGCTGCTTTTCCTTCACTCTGCGGTCCGACTCATCCCAAACCATCTCAATTTGGTTGAGGGTTTTGTGGAGGCCAGGTCATCTGATGCAGCATTGTGTTGGGTCATTGTCCTGTTGAAAAACAAATGATAGTCCCACTAAGCCCAAACCAGATGGGATGGTGTATCGCTGCAGAATGCTGTGGTAGCAATGTCGGTTAATTGTATAAATAAATCACAGACAGTGTCACCAGCAAAGCACCCCCACACCATAACACCTCCTCCTCCATGCTTTACGGTGGGGAATACACATGCGGAGATCATCCGTTCAAACACACCGCGTCTCACAAAGACACAGTGGTTGGAACCAAAAATCTCAAATTTTTTGGCCCAAGCAAGTCTCTTCTTCGTATTGGTGTCCTTTAGTAGTGTTTTCTTTGCAGCAATTTGACCATGAAGGCCTGATTCACACAGTCTCCTCTGAAAAGTTGATGTTGAGATGTGTCTGTTACTTGAACTCTGTGAAGCATTTATTTGGGCTGCAATTTCTGAGGCTGGTAACTCTAATGAACTTATCCTCTGCAGCAGAGGTAACTCTGGGTCTTCCATTCCTGTGGCAGTCCTCATGAGAGCCAGTTTCATCAAAGGGCTTGATGGTTTTTGCGACTGCACTTAAAGAAACTTACTAAGTTCTTGAAATGTTCCGTATTGACTGACCTTCATGTCTTAAAGTAATGATGGACTGTCGTTTCTCTTTGCTTATTTGAGCTGTTCTTGCCATAATATGGACTTGGTCTTTTACCAAATAGGGATATCTTCTGTATACCTCCCTACATTTTCACAACACAACTGATTGACTCAAACACATTAAGAAGGAAAGAAATTCCACAAATTAACTTTTAAGAAGGCACACCTGTTAATTGAAATGCATTCCAGGTGACTACCTTATGAAGCTGGCTGAGAGAAATTCAAGAGTGTGCAAAGCTGTCATCAAGGCTATTTATAATAATAATAATATGCCATTTAGCAGACGCTTTTATCCAAAGCAACTTACAGTCATGCGTGCATACATTATTTTTTTTATTTTTTGTGTATGGGTGGTCCCGGGGATCGAACCCACTACCTTAGCGTTACAAGCGCCGTGCTCTACCAGCTGAGCTACAGAGGACCACAGAGGACCACTATTTGAAGAATCTCAATTATAAAATATATTTTGATTTGTTTAACCCTTTTTTGGTTTACTACATGATTCCATATGTGTTATTTCATAGTTTTGATGTCTTCACTATTATTCTACAATGTAAAAAATAGTAAAAATAAAGAAAAACCCTTGAATGAGTCAGGTGTGTCCAAACTTTTGACTGGTAGTGTATATATTTTATATATATACATTTTTCAGATGTTAAATGAATTACTAAACTTCATTTTCAAGCCCAAATTTTATCATAATTATTTATAAAAAGATCTGTCAGCTGTATTTTGCGGAGGGGGCAAATTGACTGGACCAGGCAAAGAGTTCTCCATAGTAAGTGTTCCTTCCAAGGTAGCAAAGATACACTAGATATTCTAGTGCAGCGTAAGTGTACCTTTTAGTTTTTTCCCTAGCACTACACAGCTGATTCAAATAATCAAAGCTTGATGAGTTCATTATTTTAAATCAGCTGTGTGGTGCTAGGGCAGAAACCAAAATGTGCACCCCTTGGGGTCCCCGGGACCGAGTTTGGGAAGCACTGCTAGTGCGTGCAGACAGTATCATCAGCGGAGGAGGAGAGCGAGTGTCATGACACACACAGCGTTTGATTTGATTTCAACCGCCGGTGATGGGCAGGACTCTCAGAAGGTATGTTTGTAAATGAATTTGATCAAGCTATGTAGCCTATTGATTCCTTCTTGATGAATAAATAAAATGAAAATGTTTTGTTGTTTCTCTGTAATACTAGCCACCTAGCAATTGTATGAAGTTGGCTTTAGCTAGCCAGCTACTGTAGATAGGTTCCCAATCTCCAAACCCCATAATTAGCTACCAAGCCATTTCAGGCTGTCATTTAAGTTGGAGTAGCTTGTCTACCTTAGCTGGCATGCTTGCAAGGCTGCTACACCTTAGAAAATCATAAAATTGCTTTAATTCTTGGGTTATGATACTATATACCAGTGTGGCAGTTGTACTAAAATCCTAAGGCATAAAGGTTCTTCAAGAATCAAATGTGCATCCTTCATTAAAATGACAATTGAACAGGTATAGAGGTATGCTTAGATAACCTATGCGGAAAAAGATACATTCTTTTTTTTACATAGAATTAGGCATAATGGTTATGGCTCTGATTGGAGGAAAAAGCTGTTTCAGGTGATTGAAATATTCAAGATTTTCAGAAATCCCACCCCTCCCATCCTCACGTAGTTTGTGCTCCCTCTAAAACAATGGGTGCATGACACCCCTGCTGGACATACTCACATACAAGCCTTTTCTTTTCATTTGGATGCTCTGTCATTATTTATTCTTCTTTGTTTATTTTCTCCTTGAGTTACCTTGGCCCTTAGCATTCTCTATGAGCATGCATGCACTTGAAAAGAATAGAGAATGAAGAGATGTGGTTTCATAAGCTGGCCTTACACGTACGTCCAAGTGTTGTAATTAACTTTAAATACGATAAAGATATTTATTAGGCTATCTATTACTGCTGCCAAGTTTGCCAAAGATACAATATTAGGGGTAGTAATTTGTCTAAATGCCCAGAAGTGCAGGAACTTAGAATTCACAACCACCTCTAAATTCACAGATAAGGGTGTTGTAATACAGTGCAGGCCTACTGGATATTACAGAACTACTTCAGATATGTTATTCATGTATTCTGTCCTGTAATTATGGCCTATATGAAAAATGGAGGTCCCTTCCACCTGTGTCTTCCATCATAAATGATGATGGCATAAGCAGAACACCTGATACTGAAGATGAAACCAATTAACTGGCGAGAAGATAATTAGCTGAAATGACAATTTAATTTTTCTGATGTGCTCACTGCAATACATTTCTTATTTAAATAAATGACCGTTTAAATCAAATTGGCCACCACTTTCCCATAGCATTAGAGGGAAGTTCCTCTTTGGGTCTATAATGCGTAGACTACTCTACACTACTTTGTTGCAGGCCTAATAATGCAAAAAAAACAAATGAAGATAATGTTATGTTTGGTGTGTGTGTCCAAAAAGGAGAGGCTCTTGAAAAAGCATTAATTACCAGAACGTTCCGATAACGTGTGGACATTTCCGGAGAGGAAAGGGAATTAGAAATCAAGGTTCCTAGGGGTCAGTCCAGAGAGGCAGAGGCAGAGCTGCATGCAGGTCACTGTATCCCCCCCACCAGCCAGAGAGTCGGCTGAACTGGAAACCCAGAAGCAGGCTGTACAGTTGAAACCTCTTTAGCAGATTAACCAGACATTTCCTCCAACGTCTTAAAATGAGAGAGGGGGAAAGAGGGCTTCCTTTAGAGGGTGGATTGTTTTCCATACACATAGCTGATTGTTGAAGTAAAGGAATTCTTTTGGAGTCACTGACTCATTCCCCTCTCGCGCACTGGTGTAATTTCTTTATGCGGGTGATTGTGCGCTAACTTGGCCTTTTTCCTCTGGAGACTAGAACTGTTTTCTTATTTGGCTCCGCTTTTACTGAGCATTGTATCCCTGCGACCTTTTCCTAGCTGGCGGCAGGTGCTTCCTTGTATAAGCTGCATGGTCCTGCTGACTTTTTTGACTGACTCCAAGAACAGGATCTGCATCAAAGAAAAGGGCCTAAATGAGGTGGATAATTACAATTCTGCAGAGCAAGCCCCCGTCCCTCCATGTCCTATGGAAATCCTCATGCTATGCTTCAGCCATGGTGGTAGAAACATAGGATGGTATTCAATAAAACCTGAACTGTGGATCAATTTCATAGCGCTCAAAAGTAATGATGGGCTGATTACAAAGACAATGTTTTCGGAAAAATTATTTACTTATGTATTTTGCATTTTTATGCAGTAGTTATTATAGTTTTTCAAAGTTATTAGTTTAATAAAAAACTATAACTTTTCCATATTCACAAAAATTTGGATTTTGTAAAAATCCAATTTGTATGTCATTTTATATTGACAGAGGGGTTAAAAGAAAACAAGGTGGAGTCACATTAACCCTCTGTCCCGCCACATCTTTTAGCCTACATGTTGCCCCTGCTCACCATGCTATAGTAGTCAGCTACTGTCGGTGGGTGTTCATTACTGCAAGAGCACCTGACACTCAGGTGCACTCCGAGAGTGAATACTGTACTACAAACAGCCTCATTGGTGGGCATAATGCCCATTCCTGCTGCTATGCAGCTCCATGTTTGCCCTCTCCGAAGCACAGGCACACACACACACACACACACACACACTCTCCTACCCCCACGCCCCTAGAGGGTCCCATCGGGCAGAAGGAACAGATGGCTGCGAAAAGTCATTCACACGTTCCCGCACGTTCCACTCACCAGAAAAGAAAAACCCTGTCAATGCACTCGTCCCTACCAATCACTCCCCTCAACTCTCAGGTGGCATCACTGCCTCTCCTGGAGACTACTTAAAGTGGGTTACTAAGCACTTTTTAGTCCAAACGAATGTCACAAATGTGCCCTTGTCGTTTTTCAAAACGGTTCATTAAATATTTATAGTGATCGGACACCTGCTCGTCTGTGCCTGTGCCTGGGTTAGCCTGGCACTCCAGGACTGTCCTTTCATATGAGTGATGGCTCCACCCACTCTTCTCAATGACAAAGGCCACAGTGTGTTGGTCAATATCTGTGGAGAGCAGTGATGTGAGTCTATGGCACCATGCTGCACTAACTACTTGTGTTCGCGTCAGACAAAGACATTTCTCTTACACAAAGTGGAGACAGGGAGGGGGAGAGGTGGCAGGAGTCCACAAGTCCAGAAAACTTGAACCGCAGGGGAGAGGGGGGGGGGGCAGTGTGAAAGGGTTGAGAACAGGCTAAACAAAAATCAGATTTAAATTTTTTAATGGGAAATTGTTTAAAAAACAACAAAGACGGCAGCATGCAAAAAATGTACAAGTCAGGGTGCCTTTGAAGATATTTAATTAAAATCTAATCCCGCATTCTTAAAGGCTCACATAAATTAAGCTGTCAGTCAGGAGATTTATGCATTCACATTTGCATATTGCATACAATTCATCAATTACTCATGTTTGAGAGGCCTGCGTATCCCAGGGAGAGTGGCTGCCAGTGTGCCAGCTCACTGAGAACGAGGGAGAGAGGGAGAGCGGGAGAGGTGGGGCTGACAGTACCCAGGAGAAGTCGGTCTCCATATGGCCACACACTCAACCAATACTGCTGAAACCTCCCAATACCCATCCCACATATGGAAAAACTGCTAGCTGGGCAATGCATGTAACCTGAAAAAGCAACGTGTGATTTACATTTTATCCTGTATCTAGTACTGGATTAGCATTGTACAATGAGCCCCATGACCACTACACTTGCTCGAAAAGATATAGGAAAGAAGGACTTTGTGCTTTGGTTTGACTCAGCATTGTAATTATCATTCATTACTAGAACATTTCCCAATAATTTCTAGGAGTTTCCCATTAACAAGCCCTCTGCAAGTCCTCGGCTGGACAGCGAAATAAAAAATGAGAAAAAAAAACATTCTCAAACAAAAACAGTTTGAATTGTGTCATTCAATTTGGAGAAGTTCTGAGCCAAACTCAAGAATGCAATACTCAAAAAAATGACACACAAACCATCCACAGTTGTGTCACAATACTTCAACATGTAATAACTGCAACAATAGCAGGCCTCATTCAACATTCTGGTTACAACAGCTCATATGTTCCCCGATGAATACAGTGTAGAGAACAAACTGAATGCAAACAGAGTAACATGCTGTAGTATAGACTTGAGCCTTTATAAATCACACAGCCCTCTCTCTGCTCTGAGGTCCCAACCTCCAAATCGCCACTGCAGCTTGACAGCTCCTGTTCCCACATCACACAGACAGACATCCTGCCAGCCAGGCCTCTCTTCTATCTAGACTAGAGGGACTCAGGATAGACAACGGCCGGGCCATCTACGTACCAGCTCACATGATCTGTCTGTTGGAATAAGGCATCAAGGCAGACATGTCAGTCTACAACTCAACTTTAGATAGACATGAACTGTCTCTACAGTTTAAGGAGTCAGATAGACATCTACAGAACAATAGGTTTACAGTACATATGTATTGATATCAATATCCAATCAATTGCGTGAATATTGCTTGTGGCTTTTGAAACCAGTGTAAATGTATCCCGTAAACACCAGTGTAAATGAATCCTCTGATATGGGCCCCGCCTGCTAAATGCTACACGTGTGGAGATAGAAATCCGACATGGGCAGCGGAGCCAAGGTCACACCAAATCCATATGCTGGAGGTACTGTATGTTTTCTCTATAATCATTTCATCAGCTATTCAATTGAATGTCTGAAGCAATTTAATATCAGTGGGATTACAGCGGCCTATTGCACATTTGTCGTATTAGGAAGCGGTGCCCAGCAGAGTGACAGCTTTGGCTTTGACCAGGCCTTCTCACAGCCAATACAGTCTCAGACGCAGGCCCCAGTCCCATTATCCTGATTGGTGGTTGTCTGACACGCACACTGTGGAAGGTGATGAGGACCTGGGCTCCCAAACAAACACAGAGCCTGTCCCAGTGCCACCCATCCACGTCACGGTGGTGCGTGACGTGATCGTGGGGCGGCGTCCTCCGCCCAGCGAGGATTACTCCGCTCTATTGGAGCGTCTCTTCACATTAGCCTCGTCAATAGTTAATGAGGCCTGCATATTTTATGATTATTTATCCAGTCAAAGGCGACATGGGAGACAGGTTTTACCTCAGCATTGATAGCTCCACCCCTTCCTAGCCTTCTGCTGACTAGCCAAGCTGCTGACTGGGTGTGCATCGGAGAGCTAGCAAGCCACTGACGGGAATTGAGAGTTTAGAGACCAAGGGAACAGGATAAGGACTCCCAATGTCTCGGGTGGTGTTGCCACATCTATGGCCAATTAACAGTATTGTATAAGAGTGCTAAGCGGCGTGTATTGTACCTGGGGTTACTGGTGCAGAGACTTTGGGAGCGCCAGGTTCATCTATGTTCCCTAAGCCTCAGTTTGCACCCAGAAGCATGCTGCAGTGAAAAGCGATACGCCCCATGTTACAACAAAGCTTTTGTTCTCCGTTATTAACAGAGGGAATTCCTGCATGGGTTTTTATTAAAAAAGCTGGTGTGAGAGGGATCATGAGACCATATTTAGGAGGTGAACCCCCACCTCCCCTCCACACACACACGGTGCATCCATGGCTGAAGCTGAGAGGGTTGGGTTTCCTATCCTCACAGCACTCACAGATTTCTCTAAGTGCTACCGCCGACTGACACCGTGCAGCTTTTAGCTTAAGTAACCAGCGCTTATAATTTTCCTGAGGCTCAGCAGTGGCACTCGTGGACTACTGATGGTATTGAATAAATGTCAAAAGTCTTCCCTCCTGCTGTCTCTGGGCTCAGGGTAGGGAGGTGTCATTCCTCCTGTATTTATAGGAGGGGGAGTTTGTTTGTGGCCCATGATCTTTCTCCATCAATCAAGATGGAGACGCAAGTCACAGATGTATCATCTGATTGCACATCGGACCCTTTCACACCTCTGGCTGTGAAAACCACACACACACGTGGAAGTGCACACATGTGGAAGTGTACAAACTGAATCTGGCAAAAGGTCCGGTGTGTTAGGTGTCACAAAAGAATCCGTTTGAATTATTTGAGAAAGATTTCTGCGTGTGTTGTGTGTGTGTTCAGAGAGACAGAGCGAGGGGTCAGTGGAGGGTTTAAATCCCCAGCACCCAGTGGGACTGACCCACCTCAGGGGAACAGCCCGCCCTCCCTCTCCTCCTAAACTGTGCTTGACCCTGGGCCGAAACCGGCGCAGCCGCACACACTTTCATCTCATATTAATAGCCTCCCTCAACACTTCTTTTCCAGCTCACTTCCCCCTTTCATCCTCCCTCCGCCACTCTTCCCTCCCTCCTCTTTTCATCTCGCTCAACGTGGCGCTCTCCTTTTCTCCTTCCCATTGCCGTTTCCCGTCTCATCCTTTGTGAGTCCATATTGACAGAGTTTAGCCTGTGACCGCCTGCTTTAAACAGAGCAGACTGTCATTAGCTGACAGCATGACAGAGATATGGCACTATGTGGCTACTTTATAAATAGCCAAGGCCTGATAAACTGTAGCCTGCCTTTAAGTGCCTGTTTTCAGGGTTAGCCGTGACAGGCTACATGTGAAACAGAGCTGAGGACAGTGTCCACCCTCCCAAATGTGAGCCACACCTGTCTGACAGCTTGGGACGACTTCTTATCTGTGTTCGTGTCGTGAAGGGTCGGAATTGGGGTTTGAACTGCGACATAAAGCTCACACACAAACACAGGCAGGGCCCTGAAAGATGTTTGTGATAACAGAGAAGATTGTGTCTTTAAGCTGCCATATCTGCCCACTCTCTGGCCACCACATTTTACACTAAAGGGGAGGAAGTGGCCCTTGCAAGTGCAACTCATTCAGACAGGATGGGACACAAAGTGTCAACATTGTCCCTCTGAACTTAGGGGGGCCCCCAGTCTGAGGTCAAGCTGAATAAGAGATGTCCACTCATCTGTGTGAAAAACACAAGCTTTAGAAAAAGAGGAGAAGAGAAATGTTTTTATCAGTTCAACTGTAGAATAAACAGTAATATGAGGTTAACGACCGTGCTCCCATCTGAAAGTCACTGCTACACTACAGTCTGTTCTCATTAGTCTGTACCCCCCCCACACACACACACACACATACACACACTCTCGCGCTACACTACATCTAAATATCAACTAATAGGCTTTAAATAGGTTAATATCACAGGGAAAACACTGTTTAGACGTGAACCACTATCTCCCCTTGCCTCACTCTCCCTCTCCTCCTTTTCCATCTCTATCTCCCTCTCTCTTTCTCTCGAGTCTCAAGGTTCAGATCCCACTCAATTAAATTAGATCTGCTTCCCGTAATTCTGCCACTCAGAGCGCCAAAGCTGACAGCAATCTTTTTATTTTTTGTCGCGCGTCCCCTCCGCCCTCGTCTTTGTGGGAGCCGCTGGGAGAATGAAGCAGGGGGAAAAGGGATTCCATCTGACACGGAGGATTGCGAGTTTGCCTTCAGACAATGGTGGGTGCTGGCACTCAGCGGCAAGGATTAAATTCCCTGACATTATCAACCTGTCTGCTGAACAGTTCGGAGGGCGGCAGAACAGGATTCTGTAAATGGCAACAAACCCTCCGACTCTCAGCATCTTGCGGAGGATTACTGTCACTCAGTGCAAAATGGAGGAGGGGGGGGTGACTTTCTCTTATTTATTTAATATCCCGCGCTGTAATCTGTTTCAAAACAGTGTTGGAGGGAAAATGTCATGGGAAGATGTAAACACAGAGGGCCAATGGCTCTTGTACCTACAAACAGACTCAATTCATCACTGAACAGCCACAGTCTTCTCCAAGTCAGGGCTTCCGACAAAACTATTTTTTTTCATCCATCTGTGTTGTTTTGCTTTTTTGCCCTCATGTTTTTTGTGAACACGAGATTATTACAGATAATACGTGTCTGAAGTTCCCATGAGAAAATATGTCAGTGAGTGTGAGGATTTTTTTTTCAGTGTGGTCTGCTCTGCACGGGGAACATGTTCTGCAACCGGATGAATAACAAGACATGAAAACAAAGCTGTTTCAATAAAACAACATATGGACTTGTAAGGAAAGACAGTCTGTTGGGATTTCAAACTACAGCTGAACTTTAGGGACATGGTCCCTACTAGAAGAGTGAGATATTTGTAGTCTGAATGCTGACAAGCTGGGCTTTGATCTCCAGAGCGTGTAGTGTGTGAAACCATCCGGACCTGGGGACTAACCTGCACCAAGCCCCACCATACCTTACCCCACCCCCCCACGCCTCATCTCCGCAACCCCACCCCTCCACTGCCCACCTGTGGAAACAAGGAACCTGACAGATTGGCCCATCCACAGAACTGAAACAGAGATACCATTCACAGTATGCCAGGGGGGGGACACTTCACTGACCAAGGGTGACAGATTACGAGTCCCCCCCCACCACCCCTGTCCCTCTCCATTCCTCCTGTGCTGGTGGCAAACCTGTAATGAATAAATTGCAAGATTAGCGTGGGATTATAACGTGGAATATCTGATGCGCTGCGACCTGGAGAGCACAAGCCAGGGGCCAAGGGGCAGGATTTGGCACTGTTTACAAGGCAGGAGGTCAAGGGTTAGGGGTTGAGGGGGTTAAGACTCATTTGCCGATTGACACCACTCGTTAAATTATCGAGTTATTCAAACGCCACTGCTCCTGCGTTTTGCAATTCCAACAGACACTTCACACGTACACATTTGCATTCAGGCAATAGCTAAATACCTAAATGAATCCCCTATCCCATATTTGGAATCGTAATGCATTTGAGAGGTCTCAGGGTCACTCTGACCCCATACTGTTTCAAACAAATTGCAACAGCCTGAGTTGATTAAATGCTTTTGATTCCTCTAACAGCTTACACACCATTTTGAGAGGTACTGGGGGAAAATGGTGATTTGTATCAAAGGCCCATCCGCTCCCCAGAGATAGGGACTAGCAGAGGACAGAGGGATATAGCAACACAGATACTAACTGTACTGTACAGCAAAAAAGAAAAGAAAAAAACACCACCTAGCAGAGAAAATACCTATTGTTCTGAGAGTACGACTAGCCATCTGGGTGGGTTATGGAGTGGCCATCATCATGTGCCACATAATAAGGAAGCAGGCAGAATAGACAGACTGTTACAGGGGGGAAGGCAGCCTGCTGATATGGCATGCTGTCAGGTAGACAGCTCATAAATCATTAATCCACAACATGGTGCTGCTGATGAATCCTCTTCTCAGTCCTCAGGCCTTTACCCATCATGCCACTAGTATTGACTCCCATTTTCCTCCATAAGTTTTGGGAAACAGAGCTATGACAACAAAGGGTGAGTTGGTGCCTGTTTCAGGAGCCACTCAGAGGCAGATTAGTGAGCCCTGGCTGTAACAGTCGAGCTTCTCTCTCTCTCTCTCTGCCCTCTCTGGCATGTCAAACATCTCTGTTTCTATGTGTCACCATATCATCTTTGCTACAGTTGCCATGCTATTAACAAGGAGCTATGACATCTGTACTGGATTTATGACATTTATGGTGATCCCAGACTGGATCATATTTACATAGTCAACATGAGGAAAGTGAAATGTACTGTACGGTTAATCTCGGTTAACCCAGAACTAAAATCTTGCATTTAAGAAGTCTGTCCACGAGAGATTACTGTACGGTACATGTACAACAGTACCCATTACACCTCACTGTACTATATCATTCCAATGGTCCCAATTTCAAACAAGAAATGTAATTTTCAGTAACCCTTACAATATACAGTACATAGCTGTTATCATTGATTCATTCATACAGTATATTAACTGTATGAAGCGAACAGCCCCCGCGATATGCAACTTTTCAGGGAAGTCAGGAACCAATATACACAAGCAGTTAGGAAAGCAAAGTCTAGCTTTTTCAAACAGAAATGTGCATCCTGTAGCACTAACTCCAAAAAGTTTTGGATCACTGTAAAGTCCATGGAGAATAAGAACACCTCCTCCCAGCTACCCACTGCACTGTCACCACCGATAAATCTACGATAATTGAGAATTTCAATAAGCATTTTGCTACGGCTGGCCATGCTTTCCACCTGGCTACCCCTACCCCGGCCACCAGCTCTGCACCCTCCGCTGCAACTTTCCCATGCACCCCCCGCTTCTCCTTTACCCAAATTCAGATAGCTGATGTCCTGAAAGAGCTGCTAAATCTGGACACCTACAAATCAGCTGGGCTAGACAATCTGGACCCTTTCTTTCTAAAATTAGCAACCCCTATTACTAGCCTGTTCAACCTCTCTTTCGTATCGTCTGAGATCCCCAGAGATTGGAAAGCTGCCGCGGTCATCCCCCTCTTCAAAGGGGGTGACACTCTAGATCCAAACTGTTACAGACCTATATCCAACCTGCCCTGCCTTTCGAAAGTATTTGAAAGCCAAGTTAACAAACAGATCACCGACCATTTCGAATCCCACCGTACCCTCTCCGCTATGCAATCTGGTTTCCGAGCTGGTCATGGGTGCACCTCAGCCACGCTCAAGGTCCTAAATTATTTTTTATTTTACCTTTATTTAACTAGGCAAGATATAATAACCACAATCGATAAAAGACAGTACTGTGCAGCCGTCTTCATCGACCTGGCCAAGGCTTTTGACTCTGTCAATCACTGCATTCTTATCAAATCAAATCAAATCAAATTTTATTGGTCACATGCGCCGAATACAACAGGTGCAGACATTACAGTGAAATGCTTACTTACAGCCCTTAACCAACAGTGCATTTATTTTAAACAAAAAAGTAAGAATAAAACAACAACAAAAAAGTGTTGAGAAAAAAAGAGCAGAAGTAAAATAAAGTGACAGTAGGGAGGCTATATATACAGTAAAATAAAGTGACAGTAGGGAGGCTATATATACAGGGGGGTACCGTTGCATAGTCAATGTGCGGGGGCACCGGCTAGTTGAGGTAGTTGAGGTAATATGTACATGTGGGTAGAGTTAAAGTGACTATGCATAAATACTTAACAGAGTAGCAGCAGCGTAAAAAGGATGGGGTGGGGGGGCAGTGCAAATAGTCCGGGTAGCCATGATTAGCTGTTCAGGAGTCTTATGGCTTGGGGGTAGAAGCTGTTGAGAAGTCTTTTGGACCTAGACTTGGCACTCCGGTACCGCTTGCCGTGCGGTAGCAGAGAGAACAGTCTATGACTAGGGTGGCTGGAGTCTTTGACAATTTTGAGGGCCTTCCTCTGACACCGCCTGGTATAGAGGTCCTGGATGGCAGGGAGCTTTGCCCCAGTGATGTACTGGGCCGTACGCACTACCCTCTGTAGTGCCTTGCGGTCAGAGGCCAAGCAGTTGCCATACCAGGCGGTGATGCAACCAGTCAGGATGCTCTCGATGGTGCAGCTATAGAATTTTTTGAGGATCTGAGGACCCATGCCAAATCTTTTTAGTCTCCTGAGGGGGAATAGGCTTTGTCGTGCCCTCTTCACGACTGTCTTGGTGTGTTTGGACCATGATAGTTCGTTGGTGATGTGGACACCAAGGAACTTGAAGCTCTCAACCTCTTCCACTACAGCCCCGTCGATGAGAATGGGGGCGTGCTCAGTCCTCTTTTTTTTCCTGTAGTCCACAATCATCTCCTTTGTCTTGGTCACGTTGAGGGAGAGGTTGTTGTCCTGGCACCACACGGCCAGATCTCTGACCTCCTCCCTATAGGCTGTCTCATCGTTGTCGGTGATCAGGCCTACCACTGTTGTGTCGTCGGCAAACTTAATGATGGTGTTGGAGTCGTGCCTGGCCATGCAGTCATGGGTGAACAGAGAGTACAGGAGGGGACTGAGCACGCACCCCTGAGGGGCCCCCGTGTTGAGGATCAGTGTGGCAGATGTGTTGTTACCTACCCTTACCACCTGGGGGCGGCCCGTCAGGAAGTCCAGGATCCAGTTGCAGAGGGAGGTGTTTAGTCCCAGGATCCTTAGCTTAGTGATGAGCTTAGAGGGCACTATGGTGTTGAATGCTGAGCTGTAGTCAATGAATAGCCTTCTCACGTAGGTGTTCCTCTTGTCCAGGTGGGAAAGGGCAGTGTGGAGTGCGATAGAGATTGCATCATCTGTGGATCTGTTGGGGCGGTATGCAAATTGGAGTGGGTCTAGGGTTTCTGGGATTATGCTGTTGATGTGAGCCATGACCAGTCTTATTGGCAGACTAAATAGCCTTGGTTTCTCAAATGACTGCCTCACTTGGTTCACCAACTACTTCTCAGATAGATTTCAATGTGTCAAATCGGAGGGCCTGTTGTCTGGACCTCTGGCAGTCTCTATGGGGGTGCCACAGGGTTCAATTCTCGGGCCGACTCTATTCTCCGTGTATATCAATGATGTCGCTCTTGCTGCTGGTGACTCTCAGATCCACCTCTACGCAGACGACACCATTTTGTATACATCTGGCCCTTCATTGGACACTGTGTTAACAAACCTCCAAACGAGCTTCAATGCCATACAACACTCCTTTCGTGGCCTCCAACTGCTCTTAAACGCTAGTAAAACTAAATGCATGCTCTTCAATCGAACGCTGCTTGCACCCGCCCGCCCGACTAGAATCACTACTCTCGGCGGGTCTGACTTAGAATATGTGGACAACTACAAATACCTAGGTGTCTGGTTAGACCGTAAACTCTCCTTCCAGACTCACATTAAGCATCTCCAATCCAAAGTTAAATCTAGAATCGTTTCCTATTTCATTTACATTTTTACATTTACGTCATTTAGCAGACGCTCTTATCCAGAGCGACTTACAGTTAGTGAGCGCATACATTTTTATTTATTTTTCATACTGGAATCGAACCCACAACCCTGGCGTTGCAAATGACATGCTCTACCAACTGAGCTACATCCCTGCCGGCCATTCCCTCCCCTACCCTGGACCAATTGTGCGCCGCCCCATGGGTCTCCCGGTCACGGCCGGCTACGACAGAGCCTGGATTCGAACCAGGATCTCTAGTGGCACAGCTAGCACTGCGATGCAGTGCCTTAGACCACTGCACCACTCGGGAGGACATTTCGCAACAAAGCCTCCTTCACTCATGCTGCTAAACATGCCCTCGTAAAATTGACTATCCTACCGATCCTTGACTTCGGCGATGTCATTTACAAAATAGCTTCCAACACTCTACTCAGCAAATTGGATGTAGTCTATCACAGTGCCATCCGTTTTGTCACCAAAGCCCCATATACTACCCACCATTGTGACCTGTACGCTCTCGTTGGCTGGCCCTCACTACAAAAAAAATAAAATAATAATATTCGTCGCCAAACCCACTGGCTCCAGGTCATCTACAGTGGGGAAAAAAAGTATTTAGTCAGCCACCAATTGTGCAAGTTCTCCCACTTAAAAAGATGAGAGAGGCCTGTAATTTTCATCATAGGTACACGTCAACTATGACAGACAAAATGAGATTTTTTTTCTCCAGAAAATCACATTGTAGGATTTTTAATGAATTTATTTGCAAATTATGGTGGAAAATAAGTATTTGGTCAATAACAAAAGTTTCTCAATACTTTGTTATATACCCTTTGTTGGCAATGACACAGGTCAAACGTTTTCTGTAAGTCTTCACAAGGTTTTCACACACTGTTGCTGGTATTTTGGCCCATTCCTCCATGCAGATCTCCTCTAGAGCAGTGATGTTTTGGGGCTGTCGCTGGGCAACACGGACTTTCAACTCCCTCCAAAGATTTTCTATGGGGTTGAGATCTGGAGACTGGCTAGGCCACTCCAGGACCTTGAAATGCTTCTTACGAAGCCACTCCTTCGTTGCCCGGGCGGTGTGTTTGGGATCATTGTCATGCTGAAAGACCCAGCCACGTTTCATCTTCAATGCCCTCGCTGATGGAAGGAGGTTTTCACTCAAAATCTCACGATACATGGCCCCATTCATTCTTTCCTTTACACGGATCAGTCGTCCTGGTCCCTTTGCAGAAAAACAGCCCCAAAGCATGATGTTTCCACCCCCATGCTTCACAGTAGGTATGGTGTTCTTTGGATGCAACTCAGCATTCTTTGTCCTCCAAACACGACAAGTTGAGTTTTTACCAAAAAGTTATATTTTGGTTTCATCTGACCATATGACATTCTCCCAATCCTCTTCTGGATCATCCAAATGCACTCTAGCAAACTTCAGACGGACCTGGACATGTACTGGTTTAAGCAGGGGGACACGTCTTGCACTGCAGGATTTGAGTCCCTGGCGGCGTAGTGTGTTACTGATGGTAGGCTTTGTTACTTTGGTCCCAGCTCTCTGCAGGTCATTCACTAGGTCCCCCCGTGTGGTTCTGGGATTTTTGCTCACTGTTCTTGTGATCATTTTGACCCCACGGGGTGAGATCTTGCGTGGAGCCCCAGATCGAGGGAGATTATCAGTGGTCTTGTATGTCTTCCATTTCCTAATAATTGTTCCCACAGTTGATTTCTTCAAACCAAGCTGCTTACCTATTGCAGATTCAGTCTTCCCAGCCTGGTGCAGGTCTACAATTTTGTTTCTGATGTTCTTTTACTGCTCTTTGGTCTTGGCCATAGTGGAGTTTGGAGTGTGACTGTTTGAGGTTGTGGACAGGTGTCTTTTATACTGATAACAAGTTCAAACAGGTGCCATTAATACAGGTAACGAGTGGAGGACAGAGGAGCCTCTTAAAGAAGAAGTTACAGGTCTGTGAGAGCCAGAAATCTTGCTTGTTTGTAGGTTACCAAATACTTATTTTCCACCATAATTTGCAAATAAATTCATAAAAAATCCTACAATGTGATTTTCTGGATTTTTTTTCCTCAATTTGTCTGTCATAGTTGACGTGTACCTATGATGAAAATTACAGGCCTCTCTCATCTTTTTAAGTCGGAGAACATGCACAATTGGTGGCTGACTAAATACTTTTTTCCCCCACTGTATAAATCACTGCTAGGCAAATCCCCGCCTTATCTTAGATCATTAGTCACCATAGCAACACCCACCCGTAGTATGCGTCCCAGCAGGTATATTTCACTGGTCATCCCCAAAGCCAACACCTCCTTTGGCCGCCATTCCTTCCAGTTCGCTGCTGCGAATGACTGGAACGAACTGCAAAAATCTCTGAAGCTGGAGACACTTATCTCCCTCACTAACTTTAAGCATCAGTTGTCATAGCAGCTTACCGATCACTGCACCTGTACACAGCCCATCTGTAATTAGCCCACCCAACTACCTCATCCCCATATTGTTATTTACATTGTTATTTATTTTGCTCATTTGCACCCCAGTATCTCTATTTGCACATCATCTTCTGCACATCTATCACTCCAGTGTTAATACTAAATTGTAATTATTTTGCACTATGGCCTATTTATTGCCTTACCTCCATAACTTACTACATTTGCACACACTGTATATAGATTTTCTATTGTGTTAATAACTGTACGTTTTGTTTATTCCATATGTAACTCTGTGTTGTTGTTGTTTTTATCGCACTGCTTTGCTTTATCTTGGCCAGGTCGCAGTTGTAAATGAGAACTTGTTCTCAACTGGCTTACCTGGTTAAATAAAGGTGAAAAAATAAAAATAACAAATAAAAATATTAGCAGTGTGCAAATAGGATTCTAGCCCTCCTTCTCAGTTTACATAAATAAAGTCAGTAAACCCCCTCTCCACTTAGGTAACCATGGTAATATTCATCTGATCAATTTCCTGTCATTGCCTGTACGTCCTGCTAGGCCATAAACATTCATTAGCCATGCTCGGACACTCGCTAACGTGTTTGGCCAACAGATTTAAAAGCGCACACAGGAACACACGCTCCAGGAGACATGGCCATTGGATTGTTTGTCATGGTTCACAAGTCACACAATCAAGTCAATAGGCCTATGATGTGGTGGCTTAAATTAGAGACATGTGACATGTGCATCAGCTAGGTATCAGTACTTAGTTACAAATTGCCCTCATCTTGTGTACAGAGTAATATTACACATTATTAATACACAACTCAGAGGGTCTCTCGCCAAGACAGGGGAACCTAAACATTTACAGAATAAAAGGACAAATATAAGTGATGCTGTAAATAATTGAGTAAATGCTCTCTTTCAGGCATTAGCATTAGAAATGAGTTGATATCTTCCCATATCATGTTCAATGATGAGAAAAAGACCCCCAGATAAATATAATACAGTGTCATTTAGTAGGTTATAAAACATGAAGCATTATAATAGAGAAGATGAGCCACTTTCTTATCTCGCCCTCGATTAAGCAACACTTCCTTCTCCATAGGATACCCATTCCATATCCTGATACTGCATTGATCTCTCACGTCACCGTAGGATCAGGGTATATCTCTGTTTTACATGCTAAATGACACGTCCTCCAGCTGAGAACAGCTCCACTATGATGTCTGGGTGGGTCGTGTGGAGGAGGGTGGAGGATGGAGGATGGAGGGAGATTGGAGGAGGGTGGAGGATGCAGGGAGAGTGGAGGAGGGTGGTGGATGGAGGGAGGGAGAGTCAGAGGACAACAAGGTGAAGGTCACTGAGCTGAGTGGAACCTCTGTCCCCGGAGACACACACACACGCACAGCCTGTTTTTACAGGGCCACAAGTCTGTGGGTCACCCACACGCATGCACACACAGTTTCTCCTTACAAATGTCTCCAGCATCATTACACCTTTGATAGTACTAAACACAACTCCTCCTCCAGTGGGTCTGTTCGTCAGCTTCTGACTTACGATCATTTTATTTCACAACACCTACTAGATCCTCTTTAATTTGATGCAGGGAAGAAGAAGAACAAAATCAATGGTAAGCTGTAGGAGAGGATTTGGTACCATCAAAAGACCCAGCGCTTTTATTTGACGTAGGTATAAAAGTCCTTTCTCTAAGCAGTTTGCAATTAGCCTAATAGTCTCCCTTTCCCGAATAAGCATGTTCTCCAATTACAACATCTCCGGAGCCCCAGGAGGCCAGAGAGAGATGTGAAAAACACAGAGGAGGCCCCCGAGGGCCACGAATAAGCAGCTTTGATACTATGGCTAGCTAGCGGGTGATAGAAACTGTGCTGGAGAATCAGAGGCCTTTGTTCCGGCACATTCATAAACAAGCATTGTGGAGGCACATTTAACAGCCACATAAAACAACACTCACAGACTAGTACACATGCACATGTACAAACAGCTACATCTGCCACATAATGTGCTCATTACATCCATCCATAGAGTGTTGGGAGGAGGAGGAGCCGCGGGGGTTGAGGGCTGCTGAGCAGGGGGAGGTCTCAGGGGGACTCAGGGGCTTAGAGAGAGAGCCATGTCGCTTGCTACTGCATTATCTCCTTCCCCCCCACCCATCTACAGCACAGTGGTCCACTCTGGGCCACTCAGCTCAGTGGTGACCCCCCGTTTGGCCTCCCTGTCAGCCCTCTGCCAAGGTTAAACACACTGGGGCAGATCCCTCCCCTTCACGCAGCCAACAGCCTAGAGACCCAGGCCTCCTCAACCCACTGGATGGTTCAGATAGCAGGGGGAATTGGAATCTGGTTCTATATATGTATATAAATTGTATATACTTTGGATGGAAAGTTAAACATTACTTTCGACCTAGATGAAGATGTGAATATCAAGATCCAGTGATGAAGACTGTTTTGTCGTGTATGTTCTGATTAGTTTCTTCACATGCGAGTACTTAAGATGGGGTGGGGGGGGGGGGGGTAATTCAGACCATACGATATAGATTCCATTACAGTCTTAAATGGATACATGTTGTAAATGGAGCCTTTTGAAGTTCCCAAACAATGTGCAATATCAGGAAACAAGCTGGGTTGCATGGGGAGGAATGTAAAGCATTAGGGGGAAGGGAGCGCAAAAGCCCTTTGGGTAAAAGTAACTGTCAATGAAAGATGAAAAATAACTTGTTAAATGCAGATCACAGAGCAGAACAGCTTTGGAGAAGAACATACAGTACAGTTATACAAGTGTATTTACATATAAGAACATGTGCACACGCATATATGTACACACACAGACACAATAGACACACACATCACAAATACACGAACACACAGACACAGATAAGACACACATACACACAATAGACACACACACAAATACACACAAATACACACACACACACACACACACACACACACACAGGACTGCCCTCATGGTGATAACCGGTCTATTTTTACCGGGGAAGGAGAGTAACCTCTAATCACTGCAGTATTGTTAGCTCTGTCTTTATGGGAGGCATAGGGGCATCCAGCTGACACTAGCCAGCAAGGAGATACACAAAGATATGAAAGGGCTCCCAGTCTCTCACAAACACAGGAAGACAAGCTATCCTTTCCCAATATATCATCGCACCAATAAAACAAGGTTTAGTATAGTACATTAGATTCTGTTGGTGTGCTACTGAACCTGACTTCTACTGCATGCACTCTTTGGTCTTATGTTAGGCCCTTGGGTAGCTGATGATGCTGTGAGGGAGTCAGAACAGAAAGCAGCACACAGGCTCATGTCAGAGGCAGGGCTGGGGGGCATCTCAACCAAGCACCAATCCCTTGACAGGGAGCACTCGTTTAACAAAACGTGCGTCATAAATAAATAAATCACACCTCGGAGAGAGAGCCATGAAAAGATCTGAAACGTGATCCTGGCCATTAATATTCCAGTTAGTGCTAATGCCGACTTTTAAAAACATTAATAAATCTTTTTCATTAGCCCAGGCAACAGATCTTGTAAGGACCGCCTCTCCCTTCTCCCCTCTGGTCTGTCAACGGGAACCTTTAATGTCCACCGGAGCTGTCAGGAGGCCATTGTGAGGCGCACCGTGTGCATGCGGAGGTGCATTTGATGTCCCGAAACAATGGGGGAGAGAGATAGGGAAGGATGGAGGGAGAGGAGGAAGGGGGAAGGGAAGGGAGGGGGTTGAACGAGGGACTGCCAAGGTTATGACTTTGAGAGAGGTGTGTGTTAAAGATGAGGAAAGTATTTTTTCAGCTGATACTGATACAAAGTTTTCCCGCTGAACACAGTAGGCTCTCAAAAGGAAAAGTGTATAGGTAGTTTAAAATAATTATGTGCAGTTTAGTGAACTGGTTTTGGCCAGCATTTGGTGAAGAGGTAACCTAGATATAGTAGCTCCTCATTAACATAAAGGAGCATAAACACATCTGAGGATAACCAAAGAAAGAGTTATTACATATTCAAAATGTGTACTGCTAAACCACTGTGGTCAGGGGCTAGATCTGCCTGTGGTCAAGCCGTGTTTCATAATTCTTCAAGTAGAAGTGTGTGGATCACCTGAATGTTGCAGGTTTAACGCTCAGGTCTGACTCTCAGGTCTGACGCTCAGGTCTGACTCTCAGGTCTAACGCTCAGGTCTAACGCTCAGGTCTGACTCTCAGGTCTGACTCTCAGGTCTGACGCTCAGGTCTGACTCTCAGGTCTGACTCTCAGGTCAGACGCTCAGGTCTGACTCTCAGGTCAGACGCTCAGGTCTGACTCTCAGGTCTGACGCTCAGGTCTGACGCTCAGGTCTAACGCTCAGGTCTGACTCTCAGGTCAGACGCTCAGGTCTGACTCTCAGGTCTGACGCTCAGGTCAGACGCTCAGGTCTAACGCTCAGGTCAGACGCTCAGGTCTGACGCTCAGGTCTAACGCTCAGGTCTGACTCTCAGGTCTGACTCTCAGGTCTGACTCTCAGGTCTAACGCTCAGGTCTGACGCTCAGGTCTGACTCTCAGGTCTGCTGCCTGCTTTCCCCCATTATCCTTTCCATCTCCAACTGATTTAAAGACAAACATGTGAGGGGACTGTCTATCCCCATTTCAAATGAAAATAATCAATTATGATGGTTAGCACCAGTAAAGCCAGCAGAACGAGCCTGTAACCCTGTGGGCCAGAAGTATATCTCAGTGACCCCGTCTTTAATCCAAACCTCTGGAGTGTGTTTGACCAGGCATGCCCAAGGGAGGGGGGACGGGAGGAGGGCGGTGGTCTTGTCTGTCTGAGCGCTGTGTGTCTTTTTCCATCTGAGCTCATCTCTGCGTCAATAAGCTCCTCTCTCTGAAAGGGCTGTTATCTCTGGCTGTATTGATCTGCTGTTCCTGACGGCATTATTGAAATATTCTGTGTGCTTGGCTTCCTACCTGTCTGTCAAATCAGCCTCTACTGAGGACCCGTGTCCATGGACAGACAGACAGACACACACACCAAGCCCATGTTGGCTAGCGTTTACATTTGGCACTAGAGACTGAAAAATGACTGAATCCATTTTCGATTACGGTCACACATTCATAATGGTTTAAGAATGCAAAAAGAAAGAGCCTAAATGGGAATTATTTGATGGCAAGCTACATTATAAAATGTAATATACATTTATTGGAACAAAAAGGGGGGAACTAAACACATTGTTACTATGCGCTCAATGCTAACACAATGTAAAACTAATTGAATTCATTTAAAAAACATGGACATTGTACTGTAAATATAAATTGGAAATTGGATGTAGTCAGCTATAACAAAGCACTTATTATTAGTAACGCTTCAGAGATATGCGTTTGATGTGACTAGAGGTCATATAAAAGCATGTCTTTAATTAAAAGCTCAGGATAGTGAGCTGATATTGGCCAGCCAGCACAGCAAATCTGGGCCCCCGCTCCATGCACCCCTTTGCCCTGGTGGCCTCCACCCACTGGGCCCTCCCCATCCCTCCCCCTCCACCCGGCATATTTCCCCATGCCTGCTGCTTTGGAATGCATTTGTGCATGCCAATCGATGTCCACATCTGTAGTTAACAGCGCACTGTAATGCAAATGATGCAGAATTGATCGGTGTGATGTGGCGCTCCTGAAGCCGCCGCTGCTGTCCCCGCAAGGGCACTCCCTCACCGGCCGGCTGGGCCACTCCGCTCTCCTTAGCAGAGGAGACTCGCAATCCGATAAACGTCCCCGCAACAACAACACAGAGAGGGGGAAATGGGGGAGGGACAAACTGCAGCTTCAGCAATACTGACCGGGCCCTAGCTCTCTGCCCTGACAGGATGGCGTGGCTGCAGCACAGGGGAGCGGCGCTCAACTATCCCTGAATACAAAGCAAGGCACAAGTAATTACAGCATGGATGGCAAAGTCTAATTTCATAGCAATTAGCGGAATGTGTTATCATTAGCTCAATCTCCTGGCATCACTCAAAAGGGTGCCTTTCTTTGAAAAAAGAAGAAGAAAGCAGATCAATCAGTCACAAAGATCATCGAGACGCCTCGGGTGAAAACTGATTCCTGAAAACCCAGTGCTTGAAAAGGCTTAAGATCTTCTAAACGCCAAATTAGCAGAGACAGTGAGGGAGAGACAGTGATAGCGGGGAAGCAATTCAGTCGTGGCCCCCATAACACTTTCTTGACTTTTTCCTAATGTTCAAAACTTAAATTCTAACTGATGAAGGGAAGAGCCTCGGAGAGGAGAACCAGGGCCTTTTCTATAAATCAAATCAAATTTTATTTGCCACATGCGCCGAATACAACAGGTGTAGACATTACCGTGAAATGCTTACTTACTGCCCTTAACCAACAATGCATTCATTTTTTTTATAAAAAAGTAAAATAAAACAACAACAAAAAAGTGTTGGAAAAAAAAGAGCAGAAGTAAAATAAAATAACAGTAGGGAGGCTATATAAAGGAGGGTACCGGTGCAGAGTCAATGTGCGGGGGCACTGGCTAGTTGAGGTAATATGTACATGTGGGTAGAGTAGAAGTGACTATGCATAAATAATTAACAGAGTAGCAGCAGCGTAAAAAGATGTGGTAGGGGTGGGGGGTGGGGGGGCAGTGCAAATAGTCCGGGTAGCCATGATTAGCTGTTCAGGGGTCTTATGGCTTGGGGGTAGAAGCTGTTGAGAAGCCTCTTGAACCTAGACTTGGCGCTCCGGTACCGCTTGCCGTGCGGTAGCAGAGAGAACAGTCTATGACTAGGGTGGCTTTGACAATTTTGAGGGCCTTCCTCTGACACCGCCTGGTATAGAGGTCCTGGATGGCAGGAAGCTTGGCCCCAGTGATGTACTGGGCCGTACGCACAACCCTCTGTAGTGCCTTGCGGTCGGAGGCCGAGCAGTTGCCATACCAGGCAGTGATGCAACCAGTCAGGATGCTCTCGATGGTGCAGCTGTATAACTTTTTGAGGATCTGAGGGGGAATAGGCTTTGTCGTGCCCTCTTCACGACTGTCTTTGTGTGTTTGGACCATGATAGTTTGTTGGTGATGTGGACACCAAGGAACTTGAAGCTCTCAACCTGTTCCACTACAGCCCCGTTGATGAGAATGGGGGCGTGCGCAGTCCTCTTTTTTTTCCTGTAGTCCACAATCATCTCCTTTGTCTTGGTTACGTTGAGGGAGAGGTTGTTATCCTGGCACCACACGGCCAGGTCTCTGACCTCCTCATCGTTGTCGGTGATCAGGCCTACCACTGTTGTGTCGTCAGCAAACTTAATGATGGTGTTGGAGTCGTGCCTGGCCATGCAGTCATTGGTGAACAGGGAGTACAGGAGGGGACTGAGCACGCACCCCTGAGGGGCCCCTGTGTTAAGGATGTGGCAGATGTGTGGCAGATGTGTTGTTACCTACCCTTACCACCTGGGGGCGGCCCGTCAGGAAGTCCAGGATCCAGTTGCAGAGGGAGGTGTTTAGTCCCAGGATCCTTAGCTTAGTGATGAGCTTTGAGGGCACTATGGTGTTGAACGCTGAGCTGTAGTCAATGAATAGCATTCTCACGTAGGTGTTCCTCTTGTTCAGGTGGGAAAGGGCAGTGTGGAGTGCAATAGAGATTGCATCATCTGTGGATCTGTTGGGGCGGTATGCAAATGATGGTGGGTCTAGGGTTTCTGGGATAATGGTGTTGATGTGAACCATGACCAGCCTTTCAAAGCACTTCATGGCTCCAGACGTCAGTGCTACGGGTCGGTAGTCATTTAGGCAGGTTATCTTAGTGTCCTTGGGCACGGGGACTATGGTGGTCTGCTTGAAACATGTTGGTATTACAGACTCAGTCAGGGACATGTTGAAAATGTCAGTGAAGACACTTGCCAGTTGGTCAGCACATGCTCAGAGTACACGTCCTGGTAATCCGTCTGGCCCTGCGGCTTTGTGAATGTTGACCTGCTTAAAAGTCTTACTCACATCGACTACGGAGAGCGTGATCACATAGTCATCCAGAACAGCTGGTGCTCTCATGCATGCTTCAGTGTTGCTTGCCTCGAAGCGAGCATAGAAGTGGTTTAGCTCGTCTTGTAGGCTTGTGTCACTGGGCAGCTCGCGGCTGTGCTTCCCTTTGTAGTCTGTAATAGTTTTCAAGCCCTGCCACATCCGACGAGCATCAGAGCCGGTGTAGTACGATTCAATCTTAGTCCTGTATTGACTCTTTGCCTGTTTGATGGTTTGTCTGAGGGCATAGCGGGATTTCTTATAAGCGTCCGGGTTAGAGTCCCGCTCCTTGAATGCGGCAGCTCTACCCTTTAGCTCAGTGCGGATGTTGCCTGTAATCCATGGCTTCTGGTTGGGGTATGTACGTACGGTCACTGTGGGGATGACGTCATCGATGCACTTATTGATGAAGCCAGTGACTGATGTGGTGTACTCCTCAATGCCATCGGAAGAATCCCAGAACATGTTCCAGTCTGTGCTAGCAAAACAGTCCTGTAGCTTAACATCTGCGTCATCTGACCACTTTTCTATTAACCGAATCACTGGTGCTTCCTGCTTTAGTTTTTGCTTATAAGCAGGAATCAGGAGGATAGAGTTATGGTCAGATTTGCCAAATGGAGGGCGAGGGAGAGCTTTGTATGCGTCTCTGTGTGTGGAGTAAAGGTGGTCTAGAGGTTTTTTTCCTCTGGTTGCACATTTAACATGCTGGTAGAAATTAGGTAGAACGGATTTAAGTTTCCCTGCATTAAATCCCCGGCCACTAGGAGCGCTGCCTCTGGATGAGCATTTTCCTGTTTAGTTATGGCCTTATACAGCTCATTGAGTGCAATCTTAATGCCAGCATTGGTTTGTGGTGGTAAATAGACAGCTATGAAAAATATAGATGAAAACTCTCTTGGTAAATAGTGTGGTCTACAGCTTATCATAAGATACTCTACCTCAGGCGAACAAAACCGAGACTTCCTTAGTATTTGATTTTGTGCACCAGCTGTTGTTTACAAATATACACAGACCGCCACCCCTTGTCTTTCCGGAGTCAGCCGTTCTATCCTGCCGATGTAGCTTATATCCCGTCAGCTGTATGTTGTCCATGTCGTCGTTCAGACACGACTCGGTGAAACATAAGATATTACTGTTTTTAATGTCCCGTTGGTAGGATAACCTTAATATTAGGTAATCTAATTTATTTTCAAATGATTGTACATTGGCTAATAGGATTGATGGAAGAGGCAGTTTACTCGCTCGCAGTCGGATCCTTACAAGGCACCCCGACCTACGTCCACGATATCTCTGTCTCTTTCTCCTGCGAATGACGGGGATTTGGGCCTTGTCGGGTGTCTGTAGGATATACTTCGCGTCCGACTCGTTGAAGAAAAAATCTTCATCCAATACGAGGTGAGTAATTGCTGTCCTGATATCCAGAAGCTCTTTTTGGTTATAAGAGACGATGGCAGAAACATTATGGAACATTTACAGAATAAATTACAAATAACGCGAAAAAACACATAATAGTACAATTGGTTAGTGGGCTGTAAAACGGCTGCCATCTTCTCCGGCCCCATCTCATCAGGCTCAAGTCTCTAGTCAATTCCATGTGTTGACATCCTAACCATCTCTGTCCTGCCCGCTAATCTCTAAACCGCTTTCATTAATTAAAATATATTTGGTGCAGTAGAAAACAATCAATCATATGGGGGTGAAGTAAATTGAAAGCAGAGGGAAGCCGGAACGAGCTCCGGAGTACTTCCACATGTAGCTCTAGTAAGAGTTACTACCCTTGCCCAGCCCAGTGCAGTGCAGCCCCAGACCTAGATGTAACGAGTGCCCAGACCCAAGCCCCCTGGCTGTTTCTAATTACTATTATCACTCTCTCCTCTCCCTCTAGCAGTGTGATACCTACTGGCTGCCCATACAAACCTCACCTAATGTTTAACCTCAACCATAAAGTTATATTGAGGGTGCCTCTCTTCATAATATTTTCTTAGATTGAAGTGTTTTGTATTCTTGCTGCTAACTGTTTCATCTGCTCTTTAACTTTACAATGAGGTTCTACTACTGTGGAGTGTGCCATAAAGTGTTGGGATCACTGTACATGGTGCAGCTGTAAAACCACTTCATTGTGTACAGTTAAATAGTTTACAGTGTAAAATGCTATTGACGGCAAACAGTGTCTAGCATGTTAATCAGTGTTCCCAGGCTAGTCATTTGTTTCAGCACTGGTTTGTGGAGTTGGAAGATTTCATATCAGTGTTGAGTCTTGCAGTAGAAATACTGCAAAGTAATTGATAATGTCAGGTTCCATCCCTGCCCTCTTGTCTCTCTTCTCCCTCCTCCTCCTCTGCCCTTCTCGTCTCACCTGAAACAGCAGCAGCAATTCAATTACTATTCACCACATAAATGAGCAAGGCTTTTTTTTTAGCATAGCCAGGGCTTATGGAAATTAGCTATTTTCTCTGACATGGAGGTGCAGAGACACTCGCCTGGGTGTAATGTCACCCCACTTAAAGTCTATGTAAACAGCATTATCGCATGCGTTAGCACAGCAGTGCGACCCCTGAGTGCTAGCCGCAAGGTCAGGGTGGGCACACAGGGGAGCGTGACCAGACAGAGAGGGAGAGGGGAGGATATGTAGAGGAGACAAGCTATACATGTTCTGCATGTGCTGAACACTGGTCTAGTACTGTGTGTGTGTGTGTGTGTGAGAGTGTGTGTGTGTGTGTGTGTGTGTGTGTGTGTGTGTGTGTGTGTGTGTGTGTGTGTGTGTGTGTGTGTGTGTGTGTGTGTGTGTGTGTGTGTGTGTGTGTGTGTGTGTGTGTGTGTCTCAAGTGCTAAATGGCCTGCCTCGGACAGCTCCATAGGGACCACTGGAGGACAGCTGCAAAGCTATTAACCAGGTGGAAAAGTGACTTTCTCCTCACACCTGAAAAACTCTCTCTCTCACTCACTCACTCCCTCTCTCACTCACTCCCTCTCTCACTCACTCCCTCTCTCACTCACTCCCTCTCTATTTCTCTCTCTCACTCTGCAGCAGCTACATTTGGTTCAGCACTAACAAATGATCACACTTTATTTGGATAGTCCAGATTTTCCATCTATAGATGCTCTACAGATGGACATACTATCAACAAACTATCTGTTGATAAGCAACTGCTTGCCAAGGTTACAGTTAGGGTTAGGTTTAGAATAAGGGTTAGGGTAAGGGTTAAGGTTAGGGCTAGGGTTGGGGTAAGGGTTAAGTTTAGGCTTAGGATAAGGGTTAAGTTTAGGCTTAGGATAAGGGTTAAGGTTAGGGTAAAAGCTAGGGTTAGTAGATAGTTAGTTTAAATTTTACTGATAGTCTGTAGAATTCTCTAAAAAAACACAAAATCTTTCCGCACATTTCATCTCTGACTTTCAAGGGCTCGAAAAAATTAACTCAAATACATGTGAACTCCTCTGTGTCCTTTCTTTCTCCCTCCTGCTCGCACAACACTTCACCAGCAACATTCAGATTCTTATTCTCTTTTGGTATCATTTCCTGGGTTGAAAAATGCCTGCCTGTTTCATCTGTGTCCAGGAGCACTTGTGTGACACAATGAAAGTATTTGGAGGAACTCTGGGGCCCTGCGTCACATACTGACAGGGTGAATAGCTGTTGCGCTCATTAGCTGCCATGGCGACCGAGAGACAGGGAATAGCATTTCAGAGTGCAGCACAAAAGCACCTCCAATTAAATGTCAATAATTTAACAAATCCTTTGAACTTGTCTCGGGTCTTGTTTACAGGGGCTTACAAGAACACTGGAGCGTCATTGTCTCATTATCTTCACAGCAGCAGGAGAGAGAAAGAGAGAGAGGGCAAGAGAGGGGAGAGGGAGAGAGGAAGGGAGGGGAAAGTGAGAGAGAGACAGAGAGAGAGAGAGAGAGAGAGAGACAGAGACAGAGACAGAGACAGAGACAGAGACAGAGACAGAGAGAGAGAGAGAGAGAGAGAGAGAGAGAGAGAGAGAGAGAGAGGAGAGAGAGAGGAGAGAGAGAGAGAGAGAGAGAGAGAGAGAGAAGAGAGAGAGAGAGAGAGAGAGAGAGAGAGAGAGAGAGAGAGAGAGAGAGAGAGATGTTAGAAGCAGGGACGAAGAGTGTAGAAGTGATAGAGAGGGTGAAATGACAGAGGGAGAACACATAGATGAGGAAAGGAGGCCTCAGAGGGTGACACAGTGCAGTATACAGTGTGTGCTAGCTAGCTGAGCTCAGTACTTTCCTGTTCAAGGTGTTGTACTCTGAAGGAAAAACAAAACACTTACTTTCAGTACTAACTGAGCTGGAACCCTTTCATTTACATCCCTTTATAAAGGGGAAAAGGGAAAGCATGGCTGACCTAGACAAATTACGCGGGGATAGGGAGGTAGGCAGGAATGCAGTTGAGTGAGTACCTACATAAGCATTGCATGACAAATGTCATTGATTAATCATTCATAAACCAGTGCTCCACATAGGTGGACCAGAGGTTCATAGGGAAGTTAATGTCAATTGGAAACTACAGTTGGAAAGTGGATTTAATATTTGGAAGATATGCATCATTGGTTACATCAGCTTCCCAACATTTCGTCCTGTGGGACAGCTGAAAAGAAAGACATTCACTCCTATTATAGTTTTGTACCATGCTCCTGCTTATTATGATAGTCCTCCTGTATGGTTGGTGTTCAAGTGGGTTTCTGCACTGACCCAACCTTTGGTTATCTCAACCTAACCTACTGTACATACATATATCCTCACAAATGATCGCTTATAGACATAACATGGTCTTTTAAGAATCACAAATGATGAGTTCAATGAAAGTGTCCTAAGCAGACGATTATGTAGAAGGGGTGAGAGTTACAATGGACAAGGTTAAGTGGTTTAGCTATTTCCCTTTTTGTACTCAACTTGGCCCACACAACAGCTGTGACCTACAGTAAGCATGAGAAGACTTTGCCGTGAAGCCGAGGACAAGTTCATCCCATTAAAAACACACAGATCGTTTTCTCTGCAAACAGAGAGAGGAGTAGAACATATGCACAAGAAAAACAGCCCCAACCTCACAGGAGAAACTCTTAGAAACCAGAAGCCTAAGATTTCCTGCCTCTCTGTCGAGGCCAACTTTTTACATATCTGTTTATCGAGATTCTTTTCTTATTACAAAATGATTTCTGTTTCAAAACATGCACGGATTAAGTGGGAATATGAAGGAGAGGTTGGGGAAGGTGGTTCTTCTTCCAGAGAGGCTCGCATTGAGAAAAAACAATGGCTATATGAAAAGAAAATAACATGTAGGAGAGGGGATTGTGTCCGACAGTGTTGTGCTTTTGCATAAAGCAATTAAGACTTTGTGTTTTCGTTCTAATAAAAACAGAGGGAGTGGGAAAAAGATGCAGTGGCTGTACAATCTAAACATTGACCAGCCAATGTTTTTCTAGCAGAGCCTGCTTTCAGAGAGATTTGAATTTAATTGATTCCTTTTTAAACAAATACAGTGTTGGAATGCCAGTAATGAAAAAGGCCATCTCCAGGTCAGCAGGCTGCTCCCTGCAGGAGAGGAGAGCCTTGTGTCTGGGGAAGGCCGGCATGCGAGTGGGGGGAGCCGGGTGAGGCCTTTTACCCTTCATCTGTCTGATCAGCTACTTTACTCTGCTAGTGACTGTCACAGGCCTTTTCAGCACACACACACACACACACCTCCTCAATATAGACAAGTGTCATTTGGAATAGGTTTAGTTTAGAGTGCAGGGACAGAAGAGTCTGATCATGTCCAGCTCAATTCACTTCCACCTCATCCCTATGAGGCTAGTACACACACATGCCATAATGGAGACATTTTCTTCTTGCCCAAGTCCATCTATGCTAAAGACAACAACAATTCTTCGCTATAGGCAGGCACCCCACCAAGGTAAAATAATACAATCTACATTATTGATGTATACATTATGAAGTGGGCCGAACAGGGGTGATAAGGATGGTCATACAAGAAGGTGCTGAATAATTCAACCTGCCATCAATTGTTCCAGAGTGGAGGAAGGATGGACATAGTGGCCATACGCTGCTATCCATGAACAAACATAACAGCACAAAGCGTATTGGCTATGAGGGATACATTCGTACATTGTCCAACTCCAAAAATACATGTAAGAAATGATACAGACCATCTTTCAACTAATTTGCTCTTCTAAAACATTAAACATCAGTTTTTCCCCGATCTCACTTTTAATCACATATTTTCTAATACAAGTTTGATGTTGGTTTCTTTTTTGAAATATTACACCTAAATGGCTAACCTAAGCTCAGAGGTGATACTCTGTATTGTAACTTAATGTCCCGGTCACTGAACAAGACACAAGCAGAGGGTGGTGGTCCCACAGTCCTGTTTCTACAACTATGTGGAGAAGGACCATGCTGTCCCAACATTCCCATTAGGGTCTCTGAGCATTTGTGTACGCGACAGATGAGATTGATAGAGAGAGGGACAGAGAGAGAGAGACAGACAGAGAACACAACAGTCTCTTTCATTAGAGCATCTTATTTCATCAAGCAGACGGTCATGCCGCTGCAGACCGACAGAGACTAAATGAATAAATAAAGAAAATACTAGAAGTATTGTTTTTACAGAGTTAGCCAGAGGGGTGAAATAAATGCACAGACAAAAGAGCACAACAGCCGGACCATGAAATCAGAATGAGGGAGTGGGAAAAAGAGAGGAGAGAGAGAGAGGCTCCCATCTCATTGTTTCATTGTCTGGGTTCAGAAGCTGTGGAATGAGAGGGCGGGCGACCAAAGGAGAGAACCCCTCTAAACCCACGCAAACTCCGCTGATGTGTGACACATTGGTCAACCACATATACCCAATTAAATACAGACAAATACAGTATTACAGGTGGAGGGGCAGTAAGGGAGGGGCATATTAAAGACTATTAAAAAAGGCCTGCAGTGTTGTAGTGCTCCTATCAACAGGTCAGTTCCATATTTGTGTAACCCCGCCTCTATGCAACAGCTCCTACCCTAGCCTAGCACCCACCCCTCCCTGCCCTGGTCTCCCCTGCCAATTCCCTACTAGTTTATGGGCCTGGGAACAGGATCTGAGCATCACCGCCAGCATACACAGAGAAGGCCTGAATGAGTAAAGAGAAAGCAGACACCCACATTAACAAGAACCCATTAGGGGAGACATAGCCTGCATGGGCCACATCCCATTTCACACACACACACAGGCATGTACACACACACGCCAGTCTGGTGAAGGGTAACACACTGGCGGAGAAGAAACTTGAATGAACGCGCTAGTATGTTCTGCATGTTATCTTGGCAGAGCGAGGACACTGGTGTTAACAACTCACAGAATTTATAGGGGGAGATTTTTTTTCAAGCCCTATTCAGATTGAACCATCCCACCTTTGCCCTAAAGCATTATAGTGATGAGAGGGGAATATATGATTTTTAAAGGGACATGCTTGTTTCACTTAAAGAGCCTCTCTATTCCGGAACTAGCATTTTGTTATCCATCTAGAGCGACTATATCACAAGGAAAAAGTGAATTATTAAATTTTACAGCTCATTACTCAAACAAAAGGGAAATGCACACTGGTGGGAAAGGGATTAGAGACAAAATGAATCCAGTGGTATATTGTGCAGCTATTATCTGGCCAGTTATCTGGATGGTGCGATAAGTAAATAACCGTCGACAGAATACACCCGGGGCCGTGGAATCCAAATCTCTGTCTGATTAACATAATCTCTCTCGCGCGTCTCTCCCACAACTCGCCCTCGATAACTTGCACACTGAGTTGTCAGCTACAAAGGCCCTCAGCAAGTGCATGAAGTTCCACAGGAATATTACCTTCTATTATCTCTGATCCTGCTATTAGTCTCCTACTCTTTAAAAAAAGACGCTCTCTGCTGTTCAGGGGAGCTATCAGTTAGGTGAGATGTTTATTCTAGATAAGTGAAATGAAAGGGAAAATTAAATATCCGCGGGCCGGAAAGTGATAATTGCACTAACACTTCACTTGAACTTTGTGTCACAATAATTTTTTATAAGAAGATGGCCCCTGTGGAAAAAGGTCTGTACGTTGTTCAAGAGGTTGGTGAACAGAGTATAACAAAATAGTCAATGTTATTTCCCTGAACAGAGTATTTCATAATCATGTGAGCTAACCTCCAGCTCTGAGGTCAGCTGGAACATTGTGGGCTGGGAGGCAGGAAGGTGTAGGGCTCTAGGGCTCCTTGGGTGGGAAGGCCAACAACAATGGCCTCCAAGTCATTCAGCCTCTGAGGGGGGAGTCACAGGGGGGGGTTGGGGGCACCAGTCTCTCCTGCTATATTTAATGAAAACCAACACTGGAAGAGAGGGGGGGAGAAAGATGGGAGACCAGTCTGGATTTCCTGTGCCTGGCTCAATCAGAGAGCAGAGAAAGATTAGTGAATTGATTCAGCAGCCGTGTTTACCCAAGAGCGCTGAAATTTCCCTTCTCCTGTGCCACTCTCTTATCTCTATTATTCCAGTTTGTTTTTAACAAACACCAGACTCGTAATACGCGCTGGGCTCTGCTTACTTTAGGTTTGGGAATAAATGGCCATAAAGCATTTAATTTCAGACTTTTTAACTGTCTGTAATAAATATTTTCAGATAATAACTGAAGGTGAAGTTGGCTTTATGGCGCCGTAAATTAACTCCTGGTTTTATCAGCATATTCGCAAGCTGTTTAACTAGCACACAGATGTCATAATAACGTCCTGAAGAATAACCTTGTTGTTCTAGCGACTGCTCTGTACTTCTATTACCCAGGGAGCTGTTTCTCCCTTCTTGTGAATCTTTAACTGTTTAGTGAGCGGCAGGCATCAGGGCCAGATGAATTTCTCCAGGCGTGACAGTCACACAAGCTATTATCCTCCCGTCTACTCCCATTCTCTTCTGGGCCTTCGGCTATAAAGGTTTTTCTCTCGTAATTCACACACATTAGACTCCCCTCCGTCCCCTCCGCCTCCCCAAATAACAGCTAAAAGAATGAGAGGCTAACAGAGGATATTTGGAACGGGACATTCGCATGCATGCCACCACCTCTGTTTGTGGCCATTTTTTGTGTGTTCACTTGAATACAAACAGTGTGCAAACTTTGCAGAGGTAGAAAAACAACCCGGTAATAAAGCCTTAACTTGTCCATGATTAATGAAAATCAAATGCCAAGGAGAAAAGCCCCCAACCCCGCTTTGCTCTGAGGACTTAATTTGTATGGAGGCAGTCCTGTAATAATTAAAGATAAATCCCAGATCTGAATGAAGTGCACTTAGCGTAATCCTACTGGAAACATCACAAATGGCTGGGCTTTCTGGGCCTGACACTTGACAGCGCTGGCCTGGCTTTATGTTCTGGGTGCCAGAGGGCTGCT
Organism: Coregonus lavaretus; assembly: GCF_964263955.1. Classification (NCBI taxonomy): domain Eukaryota; kingdom Metazoa; phylum Chordata; class Actinopteri; order Salmoniformes; family Salmonidae; genus Coregonus; species Coregonus lavaretus. Next base: position 10,637 of record NW_028165611.1, on the reverse strand, counting down.
AGACACAGGCTATTGTGAGAAGCTACTCAGAGGCGAGGGAAATAGGACTGCTTTTGTGGCCTGGTTAATTCTCCTTGTCCACTCCATGTGATGCTGCCTGCTTCCCCCCCCCCCCCCCCTGTTCAAAACACCCTCTAAAACACTTTCCAAACCAGGATCCCTCCGGGTATCCCTCCCCAGTCTATTCAGTGTGGATACCAACAGAATGTCTAGAATGACTCTTTGTCCCTACTGGGTTAAAATATGTATTTGCAGAGAGTGATGTATATAAAATCGCTCGGATCCATTAGTTTGCAGGGTGCGGTAGAGATATACATATTATTTACTCTGCCCAAAAAAAGTATATTTGTAAATTGAAAATAGCAATGCTAAAACTGAAATACATGAATAATGATAAACATAAAGTAATCGTTGCAAAACAAGGAGGGTTGGAGAATGATGTTAAAAAGGACACTACTTTATCGCCTGCCTTTTTCTTGCTAATATCTCCATGGCCCAACTGTCTATCCTCCATAGCAAGCACCATCACCCCTCATGGAGCGCTGCCCAGACACCTGCCTCACTGACTGAAACCCAAGCCCCAGCGGCCCCCGGAGCCCCCGCGCTCCCACTGTGTGCTGCTAACACTCCTGGCCTAGCTTCTCCAGCCCTCAGGAAATACAATATGACGAAGCCTGTCAAATAAGAACGGACCACACACTATTTAAATGCTACTGTCGGCATCCTCCATCTCTTAATCCCTTGGAGGAAGGCACACTAGTCCTTTTGACTGGTCTCAGTAGGACTAAACTATCCGGAGGTGGATGCTTTATCACTGTTCTAATCCTGCTCTCTGTTTTATGTATATCACCGGCCAACAGGTCCCCTCAGTGAACACAGAGAGCCAGAGCCCAGATAGCTCAGAGCAGAGCCCAGGCATGGTCAACATTTTTTTGCGTTATTTGATTAATGCTGAGAGCTGCAGTGTGTTTAGACAGGGTCGTGACCCCTGGGCATCCATTTAATCAAATCTCCCTTTTTCTCTGCTTATCCAGAGGAGGGAAAAATGAATATAACCCCTCTCTCTGTCACCTCTCCTCTCCCCCCTCTCGCTCTCTGTTCCAACTGAAATGCGTGTTTGTGTGTGTGTGTGTGTCCGGGGAGAGCGTGAGGTTTCACATCTCTCTTTGTTTACCCAGTGTTAAGTAATTATTTTGTGGTGCACCTCCACTCCCCTCTCTGCTGGCCACCAGGGAACCGATGACCTCCTCTAGGGCGAGAAGCCCTTATTCAGCTGGATATAATTTAGTCCTTCTCCCCTACACCGCTGCAAAAGTGACACTTCAGCTTAAAGACTTTGTCTCTCACCTCTTTGTGAATACATTAGCGTGAAAGGAATACATCCTAACGATCCCTGTTAATGATATGCTTATTTACCTTTACAGCGCTCGGACTCTGGACGTTATTTATTATTTCCCCCATCCCTCTAGTGCTGATGTCATCATATTTTTTAAGGTGCTGTGCAATATTAACATTCGTTGTTCTCTCACTCCCTCTCACCCTCGCACCCTCCCTTCCTCGCCATTGTTTTTTCAACTTCAACGAGCCAATTACCCTGCTGGCCTAAACCAATTACTCTGTATTTGTTCAGGAGTTTTCAATGACGGTAAGTCTCTCTCTCTCTCCCTCTATCCCTGTCTTTCCCTCTCTCTTCTCTCTCTATTAAATGACGCTTCAGTGACATGAATAGCATCTGCAATAATTACCCATGAACCCTTTGTTATACAATCAGTCAGGTGCAAAATACATTAACAATAGTCATTTTCGTGGGGCTGAGTGAAAGGTCCCCTCCCACCCACTATCTTGCTGTGAACTCTTAATAAGTGGTGTAACTCGCACAGTCAAAGGGTAAAGTTCAAGTTATTGCCTGCTTTTAATTATTAGAAGCTAGACAACTACTGTGTGAAGTGGTCACAGACGACACAGAGATTTGGAGGGGACAGAAAAGCTACAGCGATAGTGTGGTTATATTTCCTGGCAGATTTGTGTGGCTACAGAGGATAGAGGCCAGGAGACTTGGGAAACAGCCTTCATGGCTGTTTATATTAACCCAATGAGTCCTACCGTGATGCTGGCACGATTTGGACTTCCAACCCCTTTTAAACATAGTGTGTTTGCGCTACAGACTTCTTGATTGTAACTTCAGATTGGTATATTTTTTCTGCATCCGTTGGTACCATCCATTAACTTGTGATTAACGGTGGCTGAGCTAGATCTGTGTTTCTGAGACAAGGGCGGATACGGAAGAGGCCGGGGCTGGATCCTTTTACAAAAACGTGTGTAGAGTTCGAATGGTTTGAGCTACAAATTACTAAAAGATATTTATGAAAAGGTGAGACACTCACGAACACGCACATGTAACATGTTTTGATGCTCAAAAGAGTCGTTAGAAGGTAAGGGGTTCTTCTACATAGAAAATCATAGGAAATCCCAGGACATAGTGTCTATAATACTGTAATAAGCTCACATAGTTACTGTCACAAACTCCAAACTCCACACAGTTGTCACTGACTAGTTGGATATTAATTTCCCACTGAGCAAACAAGTTCTGTACAGCATTCATATAAATTCATTTTTATAAGGTTTTTTACTTTGGCTGACTTATTTTATTTTTTGACATTTGTCAATAAAACTCATGAATGCAACTGTTTATGTCAAACTGTTTTGTGTTCTACTTGTAGCCCTGGTTGTCCTGAAAAGAAAATGGTGAAACACTTAATTGTGAGGCTAAATATAAGGGCTGGACATGTAGATAAATGAAAGTTGATAAATGAAAAGCCGATTTTTGCTGGGGTCTCGGGATTGATAGGGTTAAGGGGCAGATGCAGAGGCAGGCCTGTCTCTGTTTCAATCTCACCTCCAGCCCAGTCTGCCTGCACGCCTTGGCTCAGACACACCAAGCCGTAGGGCATAGCGGGTCAGAGCTGTGAGTGACATGGCTGAGACTTTGGGACTAACACACACACACACACACAAGATTAAATTCCTTAAAACGTGGGCGGTGGACTATACACATGACCCCTATTTAATTAAAATCACAGGAGTGGCCTCAAAGAGAGTCTTTTATCTTCCAGAGACAACAACTGAAACTGTTACAACAGGACTTTCAAAGTGAGTTATGATGTTGAGAACTTCTTCCAATGTGTGTCCTCAATTAGTCTTGGTTTTATTGAGCACAGTAAAACAGTGTGTACTTCAGTTAATAAACTGATATAGGTTTGTTATCCATTTACTAATACAAATGCTAATGCATAAGCTATATAAATGACAATGATATCATGTCAAATCATTTAGATGTTAAAGTTCAATAGATTATATAAATTTTCTAATGTCTAAAATATTTTATGGATCTTATCAACATATCTTCATTTTGCATGGTGTGTTTTATGTATTTTATCAGCAGGTTTTCATTTTTCTCCAGTCGTAGACGAGGAGTCATAGCAAAGTTAAGAAACTGAGTATGCAGATGGACCGAGTCTGTTTTCTGTTTTTCACACTCCACTGCCAGACTTTAATCATTTTTCCAACTAGTCTCACATTTGGGCCTGTGTTCTATAAGGAGACAGGATAGGATGTTTAATTAACTTTTATAACATCTTGAGGGAAAACAGGATGTTTTCGAACACAGTATTGTTGGAGCAAAGAAAGGGTATTGTTTCAGCAAAGCAATTGTTTGCACTGAGCATAGATGTCAAGAAATAGGTACATTTAAGCTCAGATGACAATAGAAAACAAGTCTTCCTATAATCGATCTGGGCTAGGACTACAGAAGAAGAGCAGAAATTGAGGGCATTCAACATACCTAACAGCACAACCACTGTGTGGTTAGAACAATTATATAAACAATTAGGATTATTTAATATGGAGTTAATAAGCTGAACTTGCCACGGTGTCCAAGGCACACCTATAAAACTATACAGCCTGTGTATTTATGATTGGTAACATAACCTAACATAACATAACATAACATGTCCTGCTGTTGCTCTAAAACCCTCTGTCTGCTTTCCATTGACTATACCAGTGTGCTTTCAGTTAGTGAAAGAGAGGCCATTCTCACCTCTGACCTTGGCTTGTTGCAATGACATTACGTTGTGCTGGGGTGGGGGTTGACCAAGACGACAAATATCTATTATAATATTCATTGTTATCTGTATTGAACAACGCTTATTTTGTATCTAGAAGGTGCATTTCTCTAGCATTGTGGCATTTCTTGTCCCTGTATTTTTCTTTTCCATGGCTGCAGCAGCACCAGATAGAAGGCCAATATGGAGGAGCTGCTGAATGTGATTTGGTCTAATTAATTTGCTTGTAGTGGAGACAGGTATAGGTTTGTGTCTGACCTGCATCTCTACGTGTGTGTGTGTGTGTGTGTGTGTGTGTGTGTGTGTGTGTGTGTGTGTATGTGTTGATGGGGTAGAGGAGAGGGGTGTGTGCATGCATGTGTGTGTTTACAGTGAGGGAAAAAAGTATTTGATCCCCTGCTGATTTTGTACGTTTGCCCACTGACAAAGAAATGATCGGTCTATAATTTTAATGGTAGGTTTATTTGAACAGTGAGAGACAGAATAACAACAACAAAATCCAGAAAAACGCATGTCAAAAATGTTATAAATTGATTTGCATTTTAATGAGGGAAATAAGTATTTGACCCCCTCTCAATCAGAAAGATTTCTGGCTCCCATGTGTATTTTATACAGGTAACGAGTTGAGATTAGGAGCACACTCTTAAAGGGAGTGCTCCTAATCTCAGTTTGTTACCTGTATAAAAGATACCTGTCAACAGAAGCAATCAATCAATCAGATTCCAAACTCTCCACCATGGCCAAGACCAAAGAGCTCTCCAAGGATGTCAGGGACAAGATTGTAAACCTACACAAGGCTGGAATGGGCTACAAAGACCATGGCCAAGCAGCTTGGTGAGAAGGTGACAACAATTGGTGTGATTATTCGCAAATGGAAGAAACACAAAAGTCCTGTCAATCTCCCTCGGCCTTGGGCTCCATGCAAGATCTCACCTCGTGGAGTTGCAATGATCATGAGAACGGTGAGGATTCAGCCCAGAACTACACGGGAGGATCTTGTCAATGATCTCAAGGCAGCTGGGACCATAGTCACCAAGAAAACAATTGGTAACCGTGAAGGACTGAAATCCTGCAGCGCCCGCAAGGTCTCCCTGCTCAAGAAAGCACATATACAGGCCCGTCTGAAGTTTGCCAATGAACATCTGAATGATTCAGAGGAGAACTGGGTGAAAGTGTTGTGGTCAGATGAGACCAAAATGGAGCTCTTTGGCATCAACTCAACTCGCCGTGTTTGGAGGAGGAGGAATGCTGCCTATGACCCCAAGAACACCATCCCCACCATCAAACATGGAGGTGGAAACATTATGCTTTGGAGGTGTTTTTCTGCTAAGGGGACAGGACAACTTCACCGCATCAAAGGGACGATGGAATGGGGCCATGTACCGTCAAATCTCGGGTGAGAACCTCCTTCCCTCAGCCAGGGCATTGAAAATGGGTCGTGGATGGGTATTCCAGCATGACAATGACCCAAAACACACGGCCAAGGCAACAAAGGAGTGGCTCAAGAAGAAGCACATTAAGGTCCTGGAGTGGCCTAGCTAGTTTCCAGACCTTAATCCCATAGAAAATCTGTGGAGGGAGCTGAAGGTTTGAGTTGCCAAACGTCAGCCTCGAAACCTTAATGACTTGGAGAAGATCTGCAAAGAGGAGTGGAACAAAATCCCTCCTGAGATGTGTGCAAACCTGGTGGCCAACTACAAGAAACGTCTGACCTCTGTGATTGCCAACAACGGTTTTGCCACCAAGTACTAAGTCATGTTTTGCAGAGGAGTCAAATACTTATTTCCCTCATTAAAATGCAAATCAATTTATAACATTTTTGACATGCGTTTTTCAGGGATCAAATACCTTTTTCCTTCACTGTATATGTGTGTGTGTCGTGTGTGTGTGTGTTTCTATGTGTGTGTGTGTGTGTTGATGGGGGGTAGAGGAGACGGGTGTGTGTATAAATCACCTCTGACAATTTTACCACTTACTTGAATTAAAACCACACTCCTCCACAGAAGACAATTACTGGGAGAAGTGTGACAAAGCGAGGTAAATTAAGCCCGACCAAATGTCATCCAGTGCATTATCTGGTCGAGGAAGCATGTAAGAAAATAAAAGATGCCGCCGGCCTAAACAGGGGTAACAGTGGTGGGTATTAAGAGTAGTGAGACACACTCCACTACACACACCAGCAGAGAACTGATGAGATGGTACAGTAGTATAAGATCATTATTAAATGAAGACAGAGGATCACACATTATGTTACAGTACATTCTCTCTCCGGCCGTCTAATCTAGAAGACCTGAAATGTTGAACAACACAACACTATGGCTGCAGTGTGCTTAGTGCATCTTAGGTTTAGGTTGAAATGCAGTTATGAAGTGTTTATTTATCCTAACGCTGTTCTTCTACAATTGCTCTCCACCCATTCTCCTGAAGTGTGTGTCAGGGGGCTTGTAAAGGATGTCAGCGATCTTACCTGATGGGAAGAGCACACGTGTTGGAGAGGATGGATCAGCACATGGAAGAGAGAAACAACAGAACGGCTTGTTAGTTTCAGCACAGAAGTGGATTACTTTGAATTGGAATATAATTGTGTGTAAAGACAGAGAGGAGAGATGGAGAAAAAATATGGGGAAAAAGGAAAACACCTGATTATGATTATGACAATCAACATAATTGCATTCATTCTCTGATCAGGCTCAAACCATTTTCATATTGTTCCTTTTCTCTCATGTCAGTCAATGAACTGTGAAATCTGGGATTTTTACAGAATTGCTCTGATATTCTAAGTATGTTATGTAGGAGCACAATTTACATAACTACAGTTACTATTTACAGCAGATAAGATGGTAAAACATGTTAAACTGATTCAGAGACACACTACCAGTAATGCCCCAGTTACACAATAGGAAGAAACTCCTTATCGTAACGTCCAATACACAACTCAGTGTTTCCTCTCCACTAACCATTTAGTTCTACCGTCCCACAGTGCTAGTTGAGGCCAGAAGCCCAGCACACCCTCAGAGTCCCCAGGCCAAAACCCAACCCCTTAGGTGACTCTTAGGACCACTGACCCATGCAAGTGTTCTACAATTCAGACACACACCAATGGTGAACCTCTTAAGTCCTGCATTGTGAAAGGACTTCCACCAGCCAGACAGATGGAAAGAGAGAGAGGGAAAGAGAGTGAGAGAAGGAGAAGAAGAGAAAGAAAGAGATAGAAAGAGGGCGAGAGAGAGAGAGAGTAAGACAGGGGATGTAAAAGGGGAGCGAACAGGAAGTAAGTCATGTGTCAGAGCAGCTGTGCTATTCATTTCCTTGCTAAATACATAAGGCCAGGGTGATATCCATCTCTGCTGAGGGTGACAGTGAAGCTGAGATTAGAATGTCAGACTCGGTGAGCAGGATGAGCCTTTAACTGGAGGCCTCTATTCTGTCACCGACCCTGAGGGTGATGTCTCACTGAGCCTCCTTTCCGCCCGCGCCCACCACCCTTACCTCGCACCGACACTGCCAGCAGAACAGCCCTCCTCCACCTTCACCTTCACCATCCATCATTCCACTCATCTCCACCTTCCATCTGACACAGACTTCCACTGGAGCGACTACACTTCAACCATTTCATGTTCCCATCTAACCACTCACTAAAGCTGGTAATTTACCATGTGTTGATCAGCCAGCCACCAACATGCCCTGGCTGCAACAAATTAATTCCTTTATTCATTCATTGAAAATAAATGCTTTCAAACTGTCCACAAGGCCAGCCCTGCTTTCATGAGCATAAAGTAAAACTGTTCCGAGTGACTAAACAAGAGAACTTTCCACAAGCAGCTAGTGTACAATGATTAAACCCGGTTTCTAGAGTGACAGCATGAAAAGCCTCCACAGGATATTAATCTCATCACTTCTTTCATCGTTTTGACAAGGCTGTTGCCTAACAGCAAGGTTTAAAGAGACACCATCCAATTAGATGTTCGTGTTAGGAGAAAAATTATAGCACTCATCATTTTGAGAACTATTGTTGGAGTGGGAAAGCATAACAATGGTAGAGAAGTCCATGTGAAGTGAAACAGCCAGTGGATTGAGCTGCATGTGACAGGAGAGGCGTGGCGCTGTTCCAGCTGTCACTGGGTTAGCCTAGCTTCCCTTTGTGGTGCAACGCTAATTCTTAGCTAGAACAATGTAGCGTTACTACAAGGTGCCATCCCTGAGAGGAAACCAGCACTTTCTGCCTCTGTTGCTCTTCGGCAGGAAGAAAATGTGGATTGGCTGACTGGCACTCATAGAGCGAGCTTTCTACTACTTTACGTAGTAATTAAACACTCCGACAAGACATGCATGGAGCTGCTGACAGGCACTCTGCCGTCGCCCACTGACAAGGTGGTCAGTGGTTATGATTCCTTCCGACGCTCGGCAAGTTCTGAAGGTTGTTATTAAGGCGGACCTGACAAAGCAGCTGAGGAACACACACACTCAAAAAGCACTTCATATTTTTAAAACTAAAAGGATGACTTGACAACGGTTTTGTTCAAACTAGTTGGTGTGGTATTTTTTGCCACGTATTTTAAATACTGGTTGTTTCTGGGTTTTGAGTGATACACCACTGACAAGTTACCTCCCTTAGTTTTTTGTGTCTTCAGGAGGAAAAACGTTCAGAGTTGAATGCAGAGTAGAGACAGCAAAATAACACACATAATCCGCAGTTTTTTTGTTCTAAGAATACCACCAAAATACATCTCCAGTTGAATTGACACAAATAAACAGAAAACACACACAATATAAAAATAGTCCAAACTCTACCAAAGGTGCGAGATCCTATCAATCACCCGGGACAATAGAATGATGGCTGGACTTGCTGCTCCCTGGCCCTGTATTCTCATTTCCTTTTTCAGATGTAATTCTTTAGTCTGCGTCCAATCAGGATATCCTGTTTAAAAAGAAAAACTATCACAACACAGTAATCATGCCCCTACTCACACACCCTTTACTGTAGGCCAGGCCACCTAGGCCTGCCCATCCATCCCTAGGCCTGCCCATCCATCCCTAGGCCTGCCCATCCATCCCTAGGCCTGTACCCTGCCATACGTCCCCTCCAGGGCTCTCCATTCCAGGGACACGGAGGAGGAAGAGACCATTACAGGTGACAAAGGATCTGTACCCACACCTCCGGAATGACTCCATTATTCATCACATGAGATGAGTCTACTTCTGATCTGCAAGGCTAGATAATGGCTCCTTGCACCTCCTTGAAGCGGCATGTCTCTTCCTCATAAGCCCACCTTGTCTTTGAGTATACTGTAACTGACTTGGAAATGTTTTCTGTTTTCCTGCAGTGTTGAACGTGGCTCTGGTGGGTAAAAAGGTGGGACCCTCTGTTGATGACTCTGTTGGCATGACACTGAGAGGGGCGACCATCTGGCGGCATTAGGGTGGGTTTTATGACTCTTCGATGGAAAACTACCAGCCATGTCTTACTGTGTCTTACCGTGTCCCTCTGAAACAGGAAAACTACCAGCAATACATGTCTTACCGTGTCCCTCTGAAACAGGAAAACTACCAGCAATACATGTCTTACCGTGTCCCTCTGAAACAGGAAAACTACCAGCAATACATGTCTTACCGTGTCCCTCTGAAACAGGAAAACTACCAGCAATACATGTCTTACTGTTTCCCTCTGAAACAGGAAAACTACCAGCAATACGTCTTACCGTGTCCCTCTGAAACAGGAAAACTACCAGCAATACATGTCTTACCGTGTCCCTCTGAAACAGGAAAACTACCAGCAATACATGTCTTACTGTTTCCCTCTGAAACAGGAAAACTACCAGCAATACATGTCTTACAGTGTCCCTCTGAAACAGGAAAACTACCAGCAATACATGTCTTACTGTTTCCCTCTGAAACAGAAAAACGACCAGCAATACATGTCTTACTGTTTCCCTCTGAAACAGGGCTAAGGGAGCATGGGGCTGCTGTCTGAGAGAGTAGAGACAGACAGGGGTCGCCTAGCACCCCGACAGCCCCAGGAAGTCCAGCCTTTTCATGTGGATTATTAATTTCAAAGCTAGTTGTTGTTGTTTTTTCATGCTGGTTACCAGGGAGCCACAGACATCTAGGCATTCCTCCAGACAACTGACACGTTGCCCAAAAGAAGAAGAAGGACGCTTTTCAATTAAAGCACTCGACCAGACACAATGAGAAGGCCCAACCTCGTACACGCTTTTGTCCTCCCGTGGCAAGAGCACATCAAACTGCACAAACACCAGCATACCAACATCAAACATCACCTACCAAGTATCACCCCACCAACATGGTCTAATACCAAAACTCCAGCAGCCAATCTTATAGGAACGCTTTTCAGTGCTTTTTCTACATTACCCTTTACTCAGTTAATAGGTTATCCAGAGCAATATGCACTAACGCACACACAACACACACACACACACACACACATGAATCTTTCATATAAGAAGGCACTACCACTTTTCCCACAATCTGTGTAAACCTAAATTCATAATCAAGGTA
>NW_028165612.1:10000-35517 GCF_964263955.1 Coregonus lavaretus | reverse complement strand
ATCTCATTCCAAAATCATGGGCATTAATATGGAGTTGGTCCCCCCCTTTGCTGCTATAACAGCCTCCACTCTTCTGGGAAGGCTTTCCACTATGTTGGGCGATTAGGCCTGGCTCGCAGTTGGCGTTCCAATTCATCCCAAAGGTATTCGATGGGGTTGAGGTCAGGGCTCGGTGCAGGTCAGTCAAGTTCTTCCACACCGATCTCGACAAACCATTTCTGTATGGACCTCACTTTGTGCACGGGGGCATTGTCATGCTGAAACAGGAAAGGGCCTTCCCCAAACTGTTGCCACAAAGTTGGAAGCACTGAATCGTCTAGAATATCATTGTATGCTGTAGCGTTAAGATTTATTTTCACTGGAACTAAGGGGCCTAGCCCGAACCATGAAAAACAGCCCCAGACCATTATTTCTCCTCCACCAAACGTTACAGTTGGCACTATGCATTGGGGCGGGTTGCGTTCTCCTGGCATCCGCCAAACCCATATTCGTCCGTTGGACTGCCAGATGGTGAAGCATGATTCATCACTCCAGAGAACGCTTTTCTACTGCTCCAGAGACCAATGGCGGTGAGCTTTACACTTTGGCATTGCGCATGGTGATTTTAGGCTTGTGTGCGGCTGCTCGGGCCATGGAAATACATTTCATGAAGCTCCCAACGAACAGTTATTGTGCTGACGTTGCTTCCAGAGGCAGTTTGAAACTCGGCTGAAATAGCCGAAATCCACTCATTTGAAGGGGTGTCCACATACTTCTGTAAATGTAGTGTATATTCAATGTCTGATGTGTTATTGTTACCCATCTACCAATCACTGTCCTTCTTTATGAGGCTTTCTAAAAGCTCCCTGGTCTGTGTAGTTGAATCTGTGCTTGAAATGCGATACTTGACTGAGGGACCTTCCAGATGTTGTAGGTATTGGGGACAGAGGAAAGGTTAGTCATTAACAAATTATGTCAACCCCTATTATTTCACACAGAGTGAATCCATGTAACTTATGATGTGATTTGTTAAGTCACATTTTACTCCTGAACTAATTTAGGCCTAAACAAAGGGGGTGAATACTTATGGAACGACTATATTTTAGTTATCTAATTTTTTATTAATCTTTAAAATAAAAGAAATAATTTTCCTTCCACTTTGGCATTACAGAATATTTTGAGTAGATCGTTGACAAATAAATGGCAATTAAATATATTTTAATCCCACTTTGTAACACAATACAATGTGAAGAAATCCAAGGGGTATGAATACTTTTGCAAGTAATTAGCGCCCTATGGGCCCTGTTTAAAAGTAGTGAATCCCATTCCCTGTCCCTGGCCTTGACTCCAGTATCAAACCATCCATTATTAATTAGATAGATGTAGTGATGGGCATTGGGCACCTGGTCTGCTCTGTTTAGTCCTCACCTGTTCTAATGCTGGTGAATAGAACTAGACCTGTTCTAAAGCTGGTGAATAGAACTATACCTGTTCTAATGCTGATGAATAGAACTAGACCTGTTCTAATGTTAATTAATAGAACTAGACCTGTTCTAATGTTGATTAATAGAACTAGACCTGTTCTAATGCTGATGAATAGAACTAGACCTGTTCTAATGTTGCTTAATAGAACTAGACCTTTTCTAATGCTGATGAATAGAACTATACCTGTTCTAATGTTGATTAATAGAACTAGACATGTTCTAATGCTGATGAATAGAACTAGACCTGTTCTAATGTTGATGAATAGAACTAGACCTGTTCTAATGCTGATGAATAGAACTAGACCTGTTCTAATGTTGATTAATAATAGAACTAGACCTGTTCTAATGTTGATTAATAGAACTATACCTGTTCTAATGTTGATTAATAATAGAACTAGACCTGTTCTAATGTTGATTAATAATAGAACTAGACCTGTTCTAATGCTGGTGAATAGAACTATACCTGTTCTAATGTTGATTAATAGAACTATACCTGTTCTAATGCTGATGAATAGAACTAGACCTGTTCTAATGCTGATGAATAGAACTAGACCTGTTCTAATGTTGCTTAATAGAACTATACCTGTTCTAATGCTGATTAATAGAACTAGACCTGTTCTAATGCTGATGAATAGAACTATACCTGTTCTAATGTTGATTAATAGAACTATACCTGTTCTAATGCTGATTAATAGAACTAGACCTGTTCTAATGCTGATGAATAGAACTAGACCTGTTCTAATGCTGATGAATAGAACTAGACCTGTTCTAATGTTGATGAATAGAACTAGACCTGTTCTAATGCTGATGAATAGAACTATACCTGTTCTAATGTTGATTAATAGAACTAGACCTGTTCTAATGCTGATGAATAGAACTAGACCTGTTCTAATGCTGATGAATAGAACTAGACCTGTTCTAATGTTGATGAATAGAACTAGACCTGTTCTAATGCTGATGAATAGAACTATACCTGTTCTAATGTTGATGAATAGAACTAGACCTGTTCTAATGCTGATGAATAGAACTAGACCTGTTCTAATGTTGATTAATAGAACTAGACCTGTTCTAATGCTGATGAATAGAACTAGACCTGTTCTAATGCTGATGAATAGAACTATACCTGCCTCAGCCTGCCTGGCTTACTAGGTTAACATGATCACGGTAGGACAAATATACCTTTTTATTGTGTGGATTCGTTTAGTTTACTAAACTGTACTCTATTCCATGAGTTCTTTTGGTGATTGATCTACGTCTGGAAATGACATAGTTTTCTCTAAATGATGTGGTATGACTGTGGTAGGCCTATACTTTCCCATGTTTACTTAAAAGGGATAGTGCGAGATGAACTCATGGAGACCATTTATGTCTCTGGGAGCAGTTTGAAGGTAGGTGAACTTCAGTGGAGGCTGGTGGGAGGAGCTATAGGAGGACGGGCTCATTGTAATGGCTGGAATGGAATGAATGGAACGTTATCAAACAAATGGGAACCACATGTTTGACTCCATTCCAAACATTCCATTCCAGCCATTACAATGAGCCCGTCCTCCTATAGCTCCTCCCACCAGCTTCCTCTGTTGAATTTGAAGGTACATTATCGTTAGCGTAGCGCAACGACTGGAAGTCTTCAGGATCAACTAGCCAGCTCCTCTCAAAAGCAGGGAAATAGACCTACGTACCCAAAGCAGGGAAATAGACCTACGTACCCAAAGCAGGGAAATAGACCTACGTACCCAAAGCAGGGAAATAGACCTACGTACCCAAAGCAGGGAAATAGACATACGTACCCAAAGCAGGGAAATAGACATACATACCCAAAGCAGGGAAATAGACCTACGTACCCAAAGCAGGGAAATAGACCTACGTACCCAAAGCAGGGAAATAGACCTACGTACCCAAAGCAGGGAAATAGACCTACGTACCAAAAGCAGGGAAATAGACCTACGTACCCAAAGCAGGGAAATAGACCTACGTACCCAAAGCAGGGAAATAGACCTACGTACCCAAAGCAGGGAAATAGACCTACGTACCCAAAGCAGGGAAATAGACCTACGTACCCAAAGCAGGGAAATAGACCTACGTACCCAAAGCAGGGAAATAGACCTACGTACCCAAAGCAGGGAAATATACCTACGTACCCAAAGCAGGGAAATAGACCTACGTACCCAAAGCAGGGAAATAGACCTACGTACCCAAAGCAGGGTGGTCGGCACTTTGTACTCTTGTCTTTTTTAAAAGTGTAATTATAATATTCAGATTATAGCTGTTTTCAAAGCAGTTATTTTTAAAACTGTTTTTCTGCGGCATTTCATTCATCCGCCGTGACGGTGGGGCGCAGGGATAGGCTGTGTGCGACCGCTCAAGTCATCACAGCTGGCCAGCTGAGGCAGAAACCATTTTAAGAACTGACACTTTCATTTCTTAAAAGGTCAGCGGAATGTTTCACGGGCATCAAAACCGTGATGCGTCGTGGGTAAATTGCGACTGACTGACTGTATAAATAATACAGAGGAGTTATTGATGATACGAGGTGATTTGCAGGTCAGTCGGGTCTCCACTAGCCCTTTAAAGCCTGCTGCAGATGTGGAACGCGCCCATTGAGATGAGATGAGATGCAACACTTTGGTGGTCCTCTGTAGCTCAGCTGGTAGAGCACGGCGCTTGTAACGCCAAGGTAGTGGGTTCGATCCCCGGGACCACCCATACACAAAAATGTACGCACGCATGACTGTAAGTCGCTTTGGATAAAAGCGTCTGCTAAATGGCATATTATTATTATTATTACTTTGCTCTCACACAAGTCACACACCGGACCCGGCTCCACAAGGGGGCTAAATGGGGCTTAGCCCCCCTCAGTTGATACTTGTGCCCCCCTCAGTTTTAGTTTTATGTCACATGATTTGAGTGACAGATTGGCGGGAAGTCTGTATCTCCGCTGCACTGTGTGAGCAGCATGGACGGAGCCCGCCGCGGAGTGTTGGTGTGTCGGGGGCTATGGAAAGCCACTGGGCGGTTAGGTATGACTCCTTTGGGTTTCCATAAAAAAAGCGGGTTAAAAAAACGCTGCTCATCTGTGGTAGGCTCCGTGAATAACGAGAGACATCTCTGCCTGTAATATTGGATTTTGACGGGGTCAAGTTTACATTTACATTTAAGTCATTTAGCAGACGCTCTTATCCAGAGCGACTTACAATTAGTGGTACATTATTATTTGTATTATTCATACTGGACCCCCTGTGGGAATCGAACCCACAACCCTGGCGTTGCAAACGCCATGCTCTACCAACTGAGCTACATCACCGCCGGCCATTCCCTCCCCTACCCTGGACGACGCTGGGCCAATTGTGCGCCGCCCCATGGGTCTCCCGGACAGATTCGAACCAGGATCTCTAGTGGCACAGCTAGCACTGCGATGCAGAGCCTTAGACCAGTGGTCTACAGTTGAAGCTGTAGTTGAAGTTTACAGTTGAAGCTGCTTCACTCAACTCTGCCTCACGCCCCAACCACTACAGAGTTTAGCTAGCTAGCTGTGAAATGCGTTAGTAGTGTTGTTAGCCTATTTAGCTCGAACCGGCTAAAACGTTCATTTAATAGCAACTGGTTCATAGGAATAGAGTGGGCTGGAATACTCGGCTACTGCAGGTGCTGCATTTTGGTCCCCTGTGGTTAAAAGTTCTGTGTCGCGTCCAATGCTAACGCAGTCAAGGCCTTCACCCAAGGCGGCTATTCTTTTATTTATTTTTATTTTTTATTTTTTTTATTTTTTATTTTTAGTCATTTAGCAGACGCTCTTATCCAGAGCGACTTACAGGAGCAATTAGGGTTAAGTGCCTTGCTCAAGGGCACATCGACAGATTTTTCACCTAGTCGGCTCGGGGATTAGAACCAGCGACCTTTCGGTTACTGGCACTACGCTCTTAACCACTAAGCTACCTGCCGCCCTGTATTCTAACTGGAAGCATGCTATTGATAGAACCAAAGGATTCACCAGGCATCATCAAGCAAAGAGCGTTTGAAATGCACTGCACTGTGGAAAGAAAAAAACAAGTTGTATTCGGCTGCGTTCACATAGGCTGTTTGTAATAGGTGATTTACCCCATCATACAGTATATATACAAAAGTATGTGGACACCCCAAATTAGTGGATTCGCCTATTTCAGCCACACACCGTTGCTGACAGGTGTATAAAATAGAGCACACAGCCATGCAATCTCCATAGACAAACATTGGCAGTAGAATGGCCCATACTGAAGAGCTCATTGACTTTCAACGTGGCACTGTCATAGGATGTCACCTTTCCAACAAGTCAGTTCGTCAAATTTCTGCCCTGCTAGAGCTGCCCCGGTCAACTGTAAGTGCTGTTATTGTGAAGTGGAAACATCTAGGAGCAACAACGGCTCAGCGTGAAGTGGTAGGCCACACAAGCCCACAGAACTGGACCGCCAGGTGCTGAAGCGCGTAGCGAGTAAATATTGTCTGTCCTCGGTTGCAACACTCACTACCGAGTTCCAAACTGCCTCTGGAAGCAACGTCAGCACAATAACTGTTCGTCGGGAGCTTCATGAAATGGGTTTCCATGGCCGAGCAGCTGCGCACACAAGCCTAAGATCACCATGCGCAATGCCAAGCGTTGGCTGGAGTGGTGTAAAGCTCACCGCCATTGGACTCTGGAGCAGTGGAAACATGTTCTCTGGAGTGATGAATCACCATCTGGCAGTCCGACGGACAAATCTGGGTTTGGCGGATGCCAGGAGAACGCTACCTGCCCCAATGCATAGTGCCAACTGTAAAGTTTGGTGGAGGATAAATAATGTTCTAGGGCTGTTTTTCATTAGTTCATGTGAAGATAAATCTAAACGCAACAGCATACAATGCAATTCTAGATGATGTTTTTCCACTCCTCAGTTGTCCAGTGTTGGTGATGGCGTGCCCACTGGAGCCGCTTCTTCTTGTTGTTAGCTGATAGGAGTGGAACCCGGTGTGGTCGTCTGCTGCAATAGCCCATCCGTGACAAGGATCGATGAGTTGTGCGTTTCCAAGAATGCCGTTCTGCACACCACTGTTGTACCGCGCCGATATTTGCCTGTTTGTGGCCCGCCCGGTTAGCTTGCACGGTTCTTGCCATTCTCCTTGGACCATTCTCACCAACGAGCTGTTTTTCGCCCACAGGACTGCCGCTGACTGGATGTTTTCTGTTTGTCGCACCATTCTCGGTAAACCCTAGACACTGTCGTGCGTGAAAAGCCCAGGAGGGTGGCCGTTTCTGGGATACTGGATCCGGCGCGCCTTGCAACCAACAAATTATACCATGGTCAAAGTCGCTTAGGTCACTCGTTTTGCCCATTCTAACGTTCAATCGATACAGTAACTGAATGCCTCGATGCCTGTCTGCCTGGTTTATAGAGCAAGCCAAGGCCACGTGACTCACTGTCTTCTTCTTCAGTGGGGTTTATTGGCGGTTGGCATTGTTGATAATCACAAGTTTACTGGAGAACTGAGACCAAGTAGAGACTTTGGACAGGGTGGATATGGTATAATAAAGGTAGTTTATTCAGAGGTAAAGATATCTGGAATCGCGTGCACGGACTCGTTCGTCAAGCTCTTAGGGATATTTACTACGACAGCATCCAACATTATGGTGCATGACAGCCACCTACCGTGACTCACTGTCTGTAGGAGGAACCATTTCCGTGAACGGGGTAGTGTACCTAATAAACTGACCGGTGAGCGCATATGTATGCTGTTTACGTTCTGCATCCACGTCATATCGCTGAGTCCACCTTTTTAAGTGTTTTCTGGCTGAGACGCGTTTATCTCGTTTTTCAGTTTACAGTCTGATAATGTGGTTTATCTGCGCTAAACTTTGGTACAAAACCACGCCCACGAGTAGCCTAGCAAAAGCCGCGCTGATTGGACAGCGAGTTCTGACGTACCTCTTCAGGAAGTAAACACGAGAGCACAGCTCTTCGGTTTCGAGCTAGCTACATAGCTGGTATCAGATAAGAAAAGTGTGAGAAGGGTAACTTCTAGCGACATCAACATACTGCTAAGCCATTGCTCGTCCAAAGCAATATTGATTTACCTCGCAGCCGTGACTGAAGATTGGCGACACTGCTGGAAGTATTTTCAAGCTATTAGCTAGCTAGTTTACATTAGCAAGTAGCTAACTAAACGAGTGTGCTGCGACTTGCATAACATCGACGGACAACCATCATCAACGATATTGCTAACTAACGTTAACCCTAACTAAAGGGGTTTCCCCTTTTTCAGTTGTGCTACCGTCGCTGCTCCAATATGCCTCGTGAGTGCGCTGTTAAAATGTGCGAAAACAAACAAAAGACTTGGTCGGCTCTAATGTTTCACCGACTTCCATTGAGTAATCCGGACCGATTGAAACTATGGATGGTTGCCCTGAACAAAGATGCTGATACTCCGACCGAGGACCTCAGAAAGTTACTAGTTTGCTCGGAACATTTTCTACCGGGGGACTATTATGAGAAGTTGGGACAGGACAGACATACGAGGATGAGAATCATGAAAAGTTTCCTGAAGGATACAGCGGTGCCATCAGTGGGCGTTCACACGCCAGGACAACGTGGAATAATGGCGGTAAGTGTAATTTAAATAATATCTGATTGATTGAATAGTGTTATTGTTCCTTGATAAATGACAAACTAGAGCGTAGGTTTAACAACTTTTAATAACCAGATGCTGGAACTACCAATGTAGCTAGCTATCGTGCGTGGCGCATTGTATTATGGGTAGCGTAGTCTTCATGTTTTTAACACACAACACAAATAAAAGCTGTTCTGATAACATTTCATAGGGCTGTCACTTTACTGGTGGACAAGCTGTTTCAGTGTCATTCGCTACCTTTGTGTGAATGCCCTCCTCAGAGCGCATACACACACACACACACACACACACACACACACACGTTTTCTTGGTGCCTTTATTCAGTTTCAAAGTCAAATAAATAATATTTCCAAATGCAACAGAAAGGAACCATGACTTAACTGTATAGTGTTAGCTAGCCTTCTAATAGATGACAGCATGCCACAAAAACAGAACTGTTATTATTATCATTTCCTTGACTCCTTGTACTCTCTCCCAGTCCCCTTCAAAGCCAAATTGATTGCATGCCTACACATGTTCTCCTTTGTTTATTCCAAATGAATACGGACATTTCCTGGTCCCCGTGCCTTTCTCCCAGGTTGAGACAGGAGACGTGCCTCCAGCTGTAGACAATCCACCAGGTACAGACTCAGCATCTCCTCCAACCCCACAACAGAGCTCCGCCCACGGAGGGTCAGGTACAGACTCAGCATCTCCTCCAACCCCACAACAGAGCTCCACCCATGGAGGGTCAGGTACAGACTCAGCATCTCCTCTAACCCCACAACAGAGCTCCGCCCACGGAGGGTCAGGTACAGACTCAGCATCTCCTCTAACCCCACAACAGAGCTCCGCCCACGGAGGGTCAGGTACAGACTCAGCATCTCCTCCAACCCCACAACAGAGCTCCGCCCACGGAGGGTCAGGTACAGACTCAGCATCTCCTCCAACCCCACAACAGAGCTCCACCCACGGAGGGTCAGGTACAGACTCAGCATCTCCTCCAACCCCACAACAGAGCTCCACCCACGGAGGGTCAGGTACAGACTCAGCATCTCCTCCAACCCCACAACAGAGCTCCACCCACGGAGGGTCAGGTACAGACTCAGCATCTCCTCCAACCCCACAACAGAGCTCCGCCCATGGAGGGTCAGGTACAGACTCAGCATCTCCTCCAACCCCACAACAGAGCTCCGCCCACGGAGGGTCAGGTACAGACTCAGCATCTCCTCCAACCCCACAACAGAGCTCCACCCACGGAGGGTCAGGTACAGACTCAGCATCTCCTCCAACCCCACAACAGAGCTCCACCCACGGAGGGTCAGGTACAGACTCAGCATCTCCTCCAACCCCACAACAGAGCTCCACCCACGGAGGGTCAGGTACAGACTCAGCATCTCCTCCAACCCCACAACAGAGCTCCGCCCATGGAGGGTCAGGTACAGACTCAGCATCTCCTCCAACCCCACAACAGAGCTCCGCCCACGGAGGGTCAGGTACAGACTCAGCATCTCCTCCAACCCCACAACAGAGCTCCGCCCACGGAGGGTCAGGTACAGACTCAGCATCTCCTCCAACCCCACAACAGAGCTCCACCCACGGAGGGTCAGGTACAGACTCAGCATCTCCTCCAACCCCACAACAGAGCTCCGCCCATGGAGGGTCAGGTACAGACTCGGCATCTCCTCCAACCCCACAACAGAGCTCCGCCCATGGAGGGTCAGGTGTTGCTACGGCTACTGCAGGGTTCATCTCCCAACTGGGTCGTCAACAGACAGCGTCAGGGACAGAGCCTGCTCCAAGCTCTGGGACGGACGTGGCCCTGGCACTTAGGAAGGTAATGCTGTTGTTTTGCTATCATGATGTTCTGCTAGCTATTGATGGATAGTATGTAAGTAGCCTTAAACCAGCCTTGGCTTGAACGGCTCATTGGGGCAGTAGCCTATCTCCTGTTTCTGTAGTGAGGCAGCTTGATGTACAGTACACCCCCTGGACAGGACACTAGTCTATCTCCTGTTTCTGTAGTGAGACAGCTTGATGTACCAGTACACCCTCTGGACAGGACACTAGTCTATCTCCTGTTTCTGTAGGGAGACAGCTTGATGTACAGTACACCCCCTGGACAGGACACTAGTCTATCTCCTGTTTCTGTAGGGAGACAGCTTGATGTACAGTACACCCCCTGGACAGGACACTAGTCTATCAAAGGGCCTGATGGATAACATACAAGTTATTGGTTGGGCTGACATGCATGATTTTTTAAATGTTTTGCAGAATATTCCCTCTAAGACAACAACGGGGGACGCATGCAGAAGGAAAAAACCAAAGCCCAACGTTCTTGTGAGTATCTGTCTGGCATTTCCTGTTCATTCTGTTGATACAGCTTCATCTTTTGGTCCAGACTCATTCTGTTGATACAGCTTCATCTATTGGTCCGGACTCATTCTGTTGATACAGCTTCATCTATTGGTCCAGACTCATTCTGTTGATACAGCTTCATCTATTGGTCCAGACTCATTCTGTTGATACAGCTTCATCTTTTGGTCCAGACTCATTCTGTTGATACAGCTTCATCTATTGGTCCGGACTCATTCTGTTGATACAGCTTCATCTATTGGTCCAGACTCATTCTGTTGATACAGCTTGACCTATTGGTCCAGACTCATTCTGTTGATACAGCTTCATCTATTGGTCCAGACTCATTCTGTTGATACAGCTTCATCTTTTGGTCCAGACTCATTCTGTTGATACAGCTTCATCTATTGGTCCAGACTCATTCTGTTGATACAGCTTCATCTATTGGTCCAGACTCATTCTGTTGATACAGCTTCATCTATTGGTCCAGACTCATTCTGTTGATACAGCTTGACCTATTGGTCCAGACTCATTCTGTTGATACAGCTTCATCTATTGGTCCAGACTCATTCTGTTGATACAGCTTCATCTATTGGTCCAGAATCAAGGGACCTATCAACTTGCATGTAAACATGAGGATGGAAAACTGATAGAAATGGGCCAATCCATTTATCTGGAGGTGGAGAAGTACAGCTGGTTAGGTAAGGTGCTGTCTAGCGTAGCAGAACACTTCAAAAGGAAACGCTGCACACTAGTCTAGTCTCCCCAACGTTTCCACTGCCAGCTGTCTTCATCAGAGTGCAGCTTTTCCTACGAACTCTCCTTTCCTTTTAAACATTTTTTTTTTCTTCTTCTGTCCAACCAGGTGGAGCGCAGTAAGAAAGGCCGAATGGACACAGCCGTTAAGGCGACTGCAGTGAAGGACTGTGCCAGTATGAGGTCTGCGGAGGCTGCCGGCGATGCTGCCGGTCCCAGTGTCGTCACGCCTTTCACCAGCTACAGCCCCTCCACCTCCAGCCAGGGATCCAGCTCTGACACTAGTGTGCCAGGAGAAGAGGGAGGAGGAGGAGGATGGAGCGAAAGGAAGTGGATCGTGAACGAGTCGAAACTCAAGGAGCTTTTCCAGACGTGTCACCGGTGTGGAGCTGCCCTGCGCAGCAGGACTATAACCGCTTTGGGTTACAGCCAAATCAAAGTGACGTGGTCTTGTCCCGACAAGCACAGAGGAGAGTGGCAGTCATGTCCTGATGCTTTTGGTGTTGGTCACTACCTGCAGATGGTTGGTTACAGAGTGGTGCTGGACTCCATGAGTAGTCAGTTTTTAAGTCATGACTAAGTATCTGCTATTAGTATGTCATCTTCATCTGGTAAATAACAGGGTCGTAGGATCCTTGTATTAACCAGACTGCTGCCAATCCGTGTAGCAAAACAGAATGTAAGCTGGCAGGACTTCAGTATGGTTATACCAGGTTGGGGTATTTCAGTATGGTTATACCAGGTTGGGGTATTTCAGTATGGGTATACCAGGTTGGGGTATTTCAGTATGGTTATACCAGGTAGGGGTATTTCAGTATGGTTATACCAGGTTGGGGTATTTCAGTATGGTTATACCAGGTTGGGGTATTTCAGTATGGTTGAACCAGGTTGGGGTATTTCAGTATGGTTATACCAGGTTGGGGTATTTCAGTATGGTTATACCAGGTTGGGGTATTTCAGTATGGTTATACCAGGTTGGGGTATTTCAGTATGGTTATACCAGGTTGGGGTATTTCAGTATGGTTATACCAGGTTGGGTTATTTCAGGATGGTTATACCAGGTTGGTGTATTTCAGTATGGTTATACCAGGTTGGGGTATTTCAGGATGGTTATACCAGGTTGGTGTATTTCAGTATGGTTATACCAGGTTGGGGTATTTCAGGATGGTTATACCAGGTTGGTGTATTTCAGTATGGTTATACCAGGTTGGTGTATTTCAGTATGGTTATACCAGGTTGGGGTATTTCAGTATGGTTATACCAGGTTGGGGTATTTCAGTATGGTTATACCAGGTTGGGGTATTTCAGTATGGTTATACCAGGTTGGGGTATTTCAGTATGGTTATACCAGGTTGGGGTATTTCAGTATGGTTATACCAGGTTGGGGTATTTCAGTATGGTTATACCAGGTTGGGGTATTTCAGTATGGTTATACCAGGTTGGGGTATTTCAGTATGGTTATACCAGGTTGGGGTATTTCAGTATGGTTATACCAGGTTGGGGTATTTCAGTATGGTTATACCAGGTTGGGGTATTTCAGTATGGTTATACCAGGTTGGGGTATTTCAGTATGGTTATACCAGGTTGGGGTATTTCAGTATGGTTATACCAGGTTGGGGTATTTCAGTATGGTTATACCAGGTTGGGGTATTTCAGTATGGTTATACCAGGTTGGGGTATTTCAGTATGGTTATACCAGGTTGGGGTATTTCAGTATGGTTATACCAGGTTGGGGTATTTCAGTATGGTTATACCAGGTTGGGGTATTTCAGTATGGTTATACCAGGTTGGGGTATTTCAGTATGGTTATACCAGGTTGGGGTATTTCAGTATGGTTATACCAGGTTGGGGTATTTCAGTATGGTTATACCAGGTTGGGGTATTTCAGTATGGTTATACCAGGTTGGGGTATTTCAGTATGGTTATACCAGGTTGGGGTATTTCAGTATGGTTATACCAGGTTGGGGTATTTCAGTATGGTTATACCAGGTTGGGGTATTTCAGTATGGTTATACCAGGTTGGGGTATTTCAGTATGGTTATACCAGGTTGGGGTATTTCAGTATGGTTATACCAGGTTGGGGTATTTCAGTATGGTTATACCAGGTTGGGGTATTTCAGTATGGTTATACCAGGTTGGGGTATTTCAGTATGGGTATACCAGGTTGGGGTATTTCAGTATGGGTATACCAGGTTGGGGTATTTCAGTATGGTTATACCAGGTTGGGGTATTTCAGTATGGGTATACCAGGTTGGGGTATTTCAGTATGGTTATACCAGGTTGGGGTATTTCAGTATGGTTATACCAGGTTGGGGTATTTCAGTATGGTTATACCAGGTTGGGGTATTTCAGTATGGTTATACCAGGTTGGGGTATTTCAGTATGGTTATACCAGGTTGGGGTATTTCAGTATGGTTATACCAGGTTGGGGTATTTCAGTATGGTTATACCAGGTTGGGGTATTTCAGTATGGTTATACCAGGTTGAGGTATTTCAGTATGGTTATACCAGGTTGGGGTATTTCAGTATGGTTATACCAGGTTGGGGTATTTCAGTATGGTTATACCAGGTGGGGGTATTTCAGTATGGTTATACCAGGTGGGGGTATTTCAGTATGGTTATACCAGGTGGGGGTATTTCAGTATGGTTATACCAGGTTGGGGTATTTCAGTATGGTTATACCAGGTTGGGGTATTTCAGTATGGTTATACCAGGTTGGGGTATTTCAGTATGGTTATACCAGGTTGGGGTATTTCAGTATGGTTATACCAGGTTGGGGTATTTCAGTATGGTTATACCAGGTTGGGGTATTTCAGTATGGTTATACCAGGTTGGGGTATTTCAGTATGGTTATACCAGGTTGGGGTATTTCAGTATGGTTATACCAGGTTGGGGTATTTCAGTATGGTTATACCAGGTTGGGGTATTTCAGTATGGTTATACCAGGTTGGGGTATTTCAGTATGGTTATACCAGGTTGGGGTATTTCAGTATGGTTATACCAGGTTGGGGTATTTCAGTATGGTTATACCAGGTTGGGGTATTTCAGTATGGTTATACCAGGTTGGGGTATTTCAGTATGGTTATACCATGTTGGGGTATTTCAGTATGGTTATACCATGTTGGGGTATTTCAGTATGGTTATACCAGGTTGGGGTATTTCAGTATGGTTATACCAGGTTGGGGTATTTCAGTATGGTTATACCAGGTTGGGGTATTTCAGTATGGTTATACCAGGTTGGGGTATTTCAGTATGGTTATACCAGGTTGGGGTATTTCAGTATGGTTATACCAGGTTGGGGTATTTCAGTATGGTTATACCAGGTGGGGGTATTTCAGTATGGTTATACCAGGTTGGGGTATTTCAGTATGGTTATACCAGGTTGGGGTATTTCAGTATGGTTATACCAGGTTGGGGTATTTCAGTATGGGTATACCAGGTTGGGGTATTTCAGTATGGGTATACCAGGTTGGGGTTCTAGTGGATTGAAAAATAAACTGAGGAGGCTTGTGTGTTCTCGGCCGATATCTGTTCAGGACAAAATCAGGTCTAACATTAAAATGTTATTGTCATTAATTGACACTGTGTCAGAGTTGTGTGTGTGCACTTGTTGCTGTGCAGTAGGCTATTATCTGGCTATGATATTACTATGGGTGCTTCCCAAATGGCACCCTATTCCCTATATAGTGCACTACTTTAGACCAGAGAATGGCACCCTATTCCCTATATAGTGCACTACTTTATACCAGAGAATGGCACCCTATTCCCTATATAGTGCACTACTTTAGACCAGAGAATGGCACCCTATTCCCTATATAGTGCACTACTTTAGACCAGAGAATGGCACCCTATTCCCTATATAGTGTACTACTTTAGACTAGAGAATGGCACCCTATTCCCTATATAGTGCACTACTTTTGACCAGAGAATGGCACCCTATTCCCTATATAGTGCACTACTTTAGACCAGAGAATGGCACCCTATTCCCTATATAGTGCACTACTTTAGACCAGAGAATGGCACCCTATTCCCTATATAGTGCACTACTTTTGACCAGAGAATGGCACCCTATTCCCTATATAGTGCACTGCTTTAGACCAGAGAATCGCACCCTATTCCCTATATAGTGCACTACTTTTGACCAGAGAATGGCACCCTATTCCCTATATAGTGCACTACTTTAGACCAGAGAATGGCACCCTATTCCCTATATAGTGCACTACTTTTGACCAGAGAATGGCACCCTATTCCCTAAATAGTGCACTACTTTAGACCAGAGCTCTGTGGACCCTTGTAAGAAGTAGTGAGCTAAATAGGGAATTTGATGCCATTTTGGAAGCAGGCGATGGCCCCATGATGACTCTTTGCACTTCTTTATAAGGTCCTGATAACTCACTTCCCGTCCAGCGTGTTCCATTGTCAGCTACTTCCTGTTTATCGACTCATGTACTGTTTACCCTAGTAAACACTTCTGGTTGGATGATAGTTTGAGGAGAGAGGATGGGGGTGGGGGGAGAGAGAGAGAGAAGAGCTGGAGAGAGGATGGGGGTGAGGAGAGGGGCCGGTGGGGGGAGGGAGAGAGAGAAGAGCTGGAGAGAGGATGGGGGAGAGGAGAGAGAGAGAGGGAGTGGGGGGAGGATGGGGGGAGGGAGAGAGAGAAGAGCTGGAGAGAGGATGGGGGTGAGGAGAGGCGGTGGGGGGAGGGAGAGGGAGCGAGAGAAGAGCTGGAGAGAGGATGGGGGTGAGGAGAGGTGGCGGTGGGGGGAGGCAGAGGGTGAGAGAGAAGAGCTGGAGAGAGGATGGGGGTGAGGAGAGGTGGCCGTGGGGAGAGGGAGAGAGAGAAGAGCTGGAGAGAGGATGGGGGTCAGGAGAGGCGGTGGGGGGAGGTAGAGGGAGAGCGAGAAGAGCTGGAGAGAGGGATAACTATTAGCCTGTATCTATTCCCAACAGACCATTACGTTCTCCTAATGATCCTGTCCATCATGTATTGGAACGTAACGGCCCCCAGGTTCCTGTCTGAGGGACAGGGTAGACCATATTTACTACTTTCTCCAGGACACCTCACATTGGGGAAGTTCCCCTACCTTTCTCAAAGACATTCACTTTTTGGAAGGTGCCAATATTTTCAGACCTCGTGGTGGTCAAGAAAACCCCCCCCAACTCTACTTGTAGTCTATATTAATAGTGGAGGTCAAAAGAAGTTCCCTCACAGGAAAAATAAAGTTGATTCTATTCTACTGTATTCTGCTATACTCTATTCTTCTATAGTCTACTGTATTTTACGATATTCTATTCTACTATATTCGATTCTACTGTATTCTGCTATATTCTATTCTACTGTATTCTGCTATACTTTATTCTTCTATAGTCTACTGTATTTTACGATATTCTATTCTGCTATATTCGATTCTACTGTATTCTGCTATATTCTATTCTACTGTATTCTGGTATATTCTATTCTACTGTATTCTGCTATATTCGATTCTACTGTATTCTGCTATATTCTATTCTACTGTATTCTGCTATATTCTATTCTACTGTATTGTACTATATTCTATTCTACTGTATTCTATTCTACTTTTCTATTCTGCTCTCTTCTACTA
Organism: Coregonus lavaretus; assembly: GCF_964263955.1. NCBI lineage: Eukaryota > Metazoa > Chordata > Actinopteri > Salmoniformes > Salmonidae > Coregonus > Coregonus lavaretus. The sequence continues at coordinate 18,725 of NW_028165612.1, read as the reverse complement.
TGTTCAACTCTACTGGATTGTACTATTATATTCTACTGTATTCTACTATTTTATTCTACTGTATTCTACTATATTATACTCTGCTCTCTTCTACAGTATTCGACTCTATTCTACTGTATTCAATTCTACTCTATTCTACTATATTCTACTATATTCTACTCTTATAATCTACTCTTTTCTATTCTCTGTATTCTGTCTAAAACTCCTTACATTACTAACTATCCACTTGGTGTTTAGTCTCTCCTTAGTAAGAGACAGGAAGTAGAGGGGTCTACTGACTATCCACTTGGTGTTTAGTCTCTCCTTAGTAAGAGACAGGAAGTAGAGGGAGGGGTCTACTAACTATCCACTTGGTGTTTAGTCTCTCCTTAGTAAGAGACAGGAAGTAGAGGGAGGGGTCTACTAACTATCCACTTGGTGTTTAGTCTCTCCTTAGTAAGAGACAGGAAGTAGAGGGGTCTACTAACTATCCACTTGGTGTTTAGTCTCTCCTTAGTAAGAGACAGGAAGTAGAGGGGTCTACTAACTATCCACTTGGTGTTTAGTCTCTCCTTAGTAAGAGACAGGAAGTAGAGGGGTCTACTAACTATCCACTTGGTGTTTAGTCTCTCCTTAGTAAGAGACAGGAAGTAGAGGGGTCTACTAACTATCCACTTGGTGTTTAGTCTCTCCTTAGTAAGAGACAGGAAGTAGAGGGGTCTACTAACTATCCACTTGGTGTTTAGTCTCTCCTTAGTAAGAGACAGGAAGTAGAGGGGTCTACTAACTATCCACTTGGTGTTTAGTCTCTCCTTAGTAAGAGACAGGAAGTAGAGGGGTCTACTAACTATCCACTTGGTGTTTAGTCTCTCCTTAGTAAGAGACAGGAAGTAGAGGGGTCTACTAACTATCCACTTGGTGTTTAGTCTCTCCTTAGTAAGAGACAGGAAGTAGAGGGGTCTACTAACTATCCACTTGGTGTTTCTCCTTAGTAAGAGACAGGAAGTAGAGGGGTCTACTAACTATCCACTTGGTGTTTAGTCTCTCCTTAGTAAGAGACAGGAAGTAGAGGGGTCTACTAACTATCCACTTGGTGTTTAGTCTCTCCTTAGTAAGAGACAGGAAGTAGAGGGGTCTACTAACTATCCACTTGGTGTTTAGTCTCTCATTAGTAAGAGACAGGAAGTAGAGGGGTCTACTAACTATTCACTTGGTGTTTAGTCTCTCCTTAGTAAGAGACAGGAAGTAGAGGGGTCTACTAACTATCCACTTGGTGTTTAGTCTCTCCTTAGTAAGAGACAGGAAGTAGAGGGGTCTACTAACTATCCACTTGGTGTTTAGTCTCTCCTTAGTAAGAGACAGGAAGTAGAGGGGTCTACTAACTATCCACTTGGTGTTTAGTCTCTCCTTAGTAAGAGACAGGAAGTAGAGGGGTCTACTAACTATCCACTTGGTGTTTAGTCTCTCATTAGTAAGAGACAGGAAGTAGAGGGGTCTACTAACTATTCACTTGGTGTTTAGTCTCTCCTAGTAAGAGACAGGAAGTAGAGGGGTCTACTAACTATCCACTTGGTGTTTAGTCTCTCCTTAGTAAGAGACAGGAAGTAGAGGGGTCTACTAACTATCCACTTGGTGTTTAGTCTCTCCTTAGTAAGAGACAGGAAGTAGAGGGGTCTACTAACTATCCACTTGGTGTTTAGTCTCTCCTTAGTAAGAGACAGGAAGTAGAGAGGTCTACTAACTATCCACTTGGTGTTTAGTCTCTCCTTAGTAAGAGACAGGAAGTAGAGGGGTCTACTGACTATCCACTTGGTGTTTAGTCTCTCCTTAGTAAGAGACAGGAAGTAGAGGGGTCTACTAACTATCCACTTGGTGTTTAGTCTCTCATTAGTAAGAGACAGGAAGTAGAGGGGTCTACTAACTATCCACTTGGTGTTTAGTCTCTCCTTAGTAAGAGACAGGAAGTAGAGGGAGGGGTCTACTAACTATCCACTTGGTGTTTAGTCTCTCCTTAGTAAGAGACAGGAAGTAGAGGGGTCTACTAACTATCCACTTGGTGTTTAGTCTCTCCTTAGTAAGAGACAGGAAGTAGAGGGGTCTACTAACTATCCACTTGGTGTTTAGTCTCTCCTTAGTAAGAGACAGGAAGTAGAGGGGTCTACTAACTATCCACTTGGTGTTTAGTCTCTCCTTAGTAAGAGACAGGAAGTAGAGGGGTCTACTGACTATCCACTTGGTGTTTAGTCTCTCCTTAGTAAGAGACAGGAAGTAGAGGGGTCTACTAACTATCCACTTGGTGTTTAGTCTCTCCTTAGTAAGAGACAGGAAGTAGAGGGGTCTACTGACTATCCACTTGGTGTTTAGTCTCTCCTTAGTAAGAGACAGGAAGTAGAGGGGTCTACTGACTATCCACTTGGTGTTTAGTCTCTCCTTAGTAAGAGACAGGAAGTAGAGGGGTCTACTAACTATCCACTTGGTGTTTAGTCTCTCCTTAGTAAGAGACAGGAAGTAGAGGGGTCTACTGACTATCCACTTGGTGTTTAGTCTCTCCTTAGTAAGAGACAGGAAGTAGAGGGGTCTACTAACTATCCACTTGGTGTTTAGTCTCTCCTTAGTAAGAGACAGGAAGTAGAGGGGTCTACTAACTATCCACTTGGTGTTTAGTCTCTCCTTAGTAAGAGACAGGAAGTAGAGGGGTCTACTAACTATCCACTTGGTGTTTAGTCTCTCCTTAGTAAGAGACAGGAAGTAGGGGGGTCTACTAACTATCCACTTGGTGTTTAGTCTCTCCTTAGTAAGAGACAGGAAGTAGAGGGGTCTACTAACTATCCACTTGGTGTTTAGTCTCTCCTTAGTAAGAGACAGGAAGTAGAGGGGTCTACTAACTATCCACTTGGTGTTTAGTCTCTCCTTAGTAAGAGACAGGAAGTAGAGGGGTCTACTAACTATCCACTTGGTGTTTAGTCTCTCCTTAGTAAGAGACAGGAAGTAGAGGGGTCTACTAACTATCCACTTGGTGTTTAGTCCCTCCTTAGTAAGAGACAGGAAGTAGAGGGGTCTACTAACTATCCACTTGGTGTTTAGTCTCTCATTAGTAAGAGACAGGAAGTAGAGGGGTCTACTAACTATTCACTTGGTGTTTAGTCTCTCCTTAGTAAGAGACAGGAAGTAGAGGGGTCTACTAACTATCCACTTGGTGTTTAGTCTCTCCTTAGTAAGAGACAGGAAGTAGAGGGGTCTACTAACTATCCACTTGGTGTTTAGTCTCTCCTTAGTAAGAGACAGGAAGTAGAGGGGTCTACTAACTATCCACTTGGTGTTTAGTCTCTCCTTAGTAAGAGACAGGAAGTAGGGGGGTTTACTAACTATCCACTTGGTGTTTAGTCTCTCCTTAGTAAGAGACAGGAAGTAGAGGGGTCTACTAACTATCCACTTGGTGTTTAGTCTCTCCTTAGTAAGAGACAGGAAGTAGAGGGGTCTACTAACTATCCACTTGGTGTTTAGTCTCTCCTTAGTAAGAGACAGGAAGTAGAGGGGTCTACTAACTATCCACTTGGTGTTTAGTCTCTCCTTAGTAAGAGACAGGAAGTAGAGGGGTCTACTAACTATCCACTTGGTGTTTAGTCTCTCTTTAGTAAGAGACAGGAAGTAGAGGGGTCTACTAACTATCCACTTGGTGTTTAGTCTCTCCTTAGTAAGAGACAGGAAGTAGAGGGGTCTACTAACTATCCACTTGGTGTTTAGTCTCTCCTTAGTAAGAGACAGGAAGTAGAGGGGTCTACTAACTATTCACTTGGTGTTTAGTCTCTCCTTAGTAAGAGACAGGAAGTAGAGGGGTCTACTAACTATTCACTTGGTGTTTAGTCTCTCCTTAGTAAGAGACAGGAAGTAGAGGGGTCTACTAACTATTCACTGTGCCCTACTTGCTAAAATGCAATACGCTCTAAAAGTCCAACCTCAAAACATACATGGAAAAACCAAAACCTGTAACACTTATCTAATCGTTTATACATTCATTATATATAATAACAATTACGTCATTAACTGATTAATTGTTTAAATATAATAAATATTAGATTGTTAGTAATTTATTTAATTCGATAATTGAATCGCGAGTGCTGCAAGACACCTCTGATTCAGACCAGAATGCATTGACCTGCATTGACGTCAGACGGCCACGGGGCGCCACTGTTTCACCATGTGTAACTCCCTGACCTTCAGTTTCCAATAGACAATCTGGCAATGGACTCCTACTGCGGAGTCAGACAGTGCTGCACAGTTAGTTCAGATAATGGACTCCTACTGCGGAGTTACAGTGCTGCACAGTTAGATCAGATAATGGGTTCCTACTGCCGAGTCAGACAGTGCTGCACAGTTAGATCAGACAATGGACTCCTACTGCAGAGTTACAGTGCTGCACAGTTAGTTCAGACAATGGACTCCTACTGCAGAGTTACAGTGCTGCACAGTTAGTTCAGACAATGGACTCCTACTGCAGAGTCAGACAGTGCTGCACAGTTAGTTCAGACAATGGACTCCTACTGCAGAGTTACAGTGCTGCACAGTTAGTTCAGATAATGGACTCCTACTGCAGAGTTACAGTGCTGCACAGTTAGTTCAGACAATGGACTCCTACTGCAGAGTCAGACAGTGCTGCACAGTTAGTTCAGATAATGGACTCCTATTGCAGAGTCAGACAGTGCTGCACAGTTAGTTCAGATAATGGACTCCTACTGCAGAGTTAGACAGTGCTGCACAGTTAGTTCAGATAATGGACTCCTACTGCAGAGTTACAGTGCTGCACAGTTAGTTCAGATAATGGACTCCTACTGCAGAGTCAGACAGTGCTGCACAGTTAGTTCAGATAATGGACTCCTACTGCAGAGTCAGACAGTGCTGCACAGTTAGTTCAGATAATGGACTCCTACTGCAGAGTTAAGACAGTGCTGCACAGTTAGTTCAGATAATGGACTCCTACTGCAGAGATGGACAGTGCTGCACAGTTAGTTGAGGCAAAACAAACAGGGCGATGTCATGTGACTGCTGCTGTTGCCGGAATGTCATAAATGATCACGTCTGGACGACCATTTGTTTAGAGATGACAGACCTGCTGTTTAATACAGACGTTGATATTGTATAGTATGAAAATGTTAATATTAATATAGTATGAAAATGTATGCACTCACTAACTGTAAGTGTCTCTGGATAAGAGCGTCTGCTAAATGACTAAAATGTAAACAATTGGCCCTGGTGAAAAACAGTGCCCTATAAAGGGAATAGGGTGGTGTTTGGGACGAAGGCCTGCTCCTCGTCACAGGAGACGGCTTACTGTGTGGGTTACATCATGAAGGCTCCGTCTCCTATCAGCGGCGTGTCTCCTATCAGCGGCGTGTCTCCTATCAGCTCTGTGTAGTTCAGTAAACAGGAAGGAACCCTCCCTGCTCAGAGAGAGATCAAACCTCTTCACACACCAGCCGGCGGTATCCAGGCAACACTGCTGGCCCTCTCTCTCCTGATGCCATCTTGGAGATGAGAGGGGGCCGTTCGAGGGGATCGCTTTTGCTGGTCACTGCATTCCAAAGTGTGTTGCATTATGGGGGGAAAACGTTATGCGGGGTTGGAAACATGTTTATTTTGACATTACAAAAATAGTTTGTATAAATGATGTCAACACTGCCATGTTGCACTGAGGCTTGCTGGTGTCTGACTTTCGGCTGTGGCATGATGCACCTCCCCCGACTACACTCCTTCACTGTCGTCTGCAATTGGTTGCTTCAGCCTTACCACTCAAACCAGCCCAAGGACTCTCTGTAGTAATCACCAGATCACATTCTACTCACATGTCAGCCTGACTCATCCAGCCAGCATCTCAGTCTGACTCTAGACCAATCAGCATCTCAGCCTGACTCTAGACCAATCAGCATCTCAGCCTGACTCTAGACCAATCAGCATCTCAGCCTGACTCTTACGGACTAATCAGCTTTCATAAGTAATTAAATTGTCAAAATCGTGTCTCTCTCTTTCCTGCCCTGAAGAATAGAATATATAATTGGAATGTACAGAATAGACTGTAGAATGTTTAGAGTGGAATGTTTAGAGTAAAATATAAAATGTTTAGAATAAAATATAGGGTGTTTAAAGAATGTTTAGGATCGGAATGTTAAGAATAGAATAGAATGTTTAGGATCGGAATGTTAAGAATAGAATAGAATGTTTAGGATCGGAATGTTAAGAATAGAATAGAATGTTTAGGATCGGAATGTTAAGAATAGAATAGAATGTTTAGGATCGGAATGTTAAGAATAGAATAGAATGTTTAGGATCGGAATGTTATGAATAGAATAGAATGTTTAGGATCGGAATGTTAAGAATAGAATAGAATGTTTAGGATCGGAATGTTATGAATAGAATAGAATGTTTAGGATATTTCACCTGTGTTTAAAGACTGCTTGGGTCCAGCAGTGGAAGGGTTAACAGACAGGAGGGCTATACATGTCTGTCATGAACTCATCCTCCTCTTCTTCCTCTCTCTATTTCCTCCAGTATCTATATATCTCTCCATCCTCCTCTCCCTCTTTCCTCTACTATCTATTTATCCCTCCATCCTCCTCTCTCTTTCCTCTAGTATCTATCAAATCAAATGTTATTCATCACACGCTTGGTAAACAACATGCGTAGACTAACAGTGAAATGTTTACTTACTGGCCCTTTTCTTAACAATACAGAGAGAAATAAATAATAGAAAAATAATAACACGAGGATTTAAATCCACAATGAGTTTATTTTTTAAACATTTTATTTCACCTTTATTTAACCAGGTAAGCCAGTTGAGAACAAGTTTTCATTTACAACTGCGACCTGGCCAAGATAAAGCAAAGCAGTGCGATAAAAACAACAACACAGAGTTACATATGGGGTAAACACAACGTACAGTCAATAACACAATAGAAAATATATATACAGTGTGTGCAAATGTAGCAAGTTATGGAGGTAAGGCAATGATAACTTGGCTATATACACGGAGTACCAGTACTGAGTACAGGGGTACGAGGTAGCTATGTACATATAGGTAGGGGTAAAGTGACTAGGCAACAGGATCGATAATAAACAGTAGTGTATGTAATGAGTCAAGAGTTAGTGCAAAAAGGGTCAATGCAGATAGTCCAGGTACACTACATTACCAAAAGTATGTGGACACCTGCTCGTCCAACATCTCATTCCAAAATCATGGACATTAATATGGAGTTGGTCCCCCCTTTGCTGCTATAACAGCCTCCACTCTTCTGGGAAGGCTTTCCACTAGATGTTGGAATATTGATGCGGGGACTTGCTTCCATTCAGCCACGAGAGCATTAGTGAGGTCGGGCACTGATGTTGGGCGATTAGGCCTGGCTCGCAGTAGGCATTCCAATTCATCCCAAAGATGTTCGATGGGGTTGAGGTCAGGGCTCTGTGCAGGCCAGTCAAGTTCTTCCACACCAATCTCGACAAACCAGTTCTGTATGGACTGCACTTTGTGCACGGGGGCATTGTCATGCTGAAACAGGAAAGGGCTTCCCCAAACTGTTGGAACAAAGTTGGAAGCACAGAATCACCTAGAATGTCATTGTATGCTGTAGAGTTAAGATTTATTTTCACTGGAACTAAGGGGCCTAACCCGAACCATGACATACAGCCCCAGACCATTATTCCTCCTCCACCAAACTTTACAGTTGGCACTATGCATTGGGGCGGGTAGCGTTCTCCTGGCATCCGCCAAACCCAGATTAGTCTGTCGGACTACCAGATGGTGAAGCGTGATTCATCACTCCAGAGAACGCGTTTCCACTGCTCCAGAGTCCAATGGCGGCGAGCTTTACACCACTCCAGCCGACGCTTGGCATTGCGCATGGTGATCTTAGGCTTGTGTGCGGCTGCTCGGCCATGGAAACCCATTTCATGAAGCTCCTGACGAACAGTTGTGCTGACGTTGCTTCCAGAGGCAGTTTGGAACTCGGTAGTAAGTGTTGCAACCAAGGAGAGACAATTTTTACATGCCACTCGATTCAGCACTGAGCCGTTGTTGCTCCTAAACGTTTCCACTTCACAATAACAGCATTTACAGTTGACTGGGGCAGCTCTAGCAGGGCAGAAATTTGACGAACTGACTTGTTGGAAAGGTGGCATCCTATGACAGTGCCACGTTGAAAGTCACTGATATCTTCAGTAAGGCCATTCTACTGCCAATGTTTGTCTATGGAGATTGCATGGCTGTGTGCTCGATTTTTATACACCTGTCAGCAACGGGTGTGGCTGAAATAGCAGAATCCACTCATTTGAAAGGGGTGTCCACATACTTTTAGCCATGTAGTGTAGCTATTGGTTAAAATATTGGTTAACTATCTTACTAACTCTTTATCAGTCTTATGGCTTGGGGGTAGAAGCTGTTCAGGGTGCTGTTGGTTCCCGACTTGGTGCATCCATCCTCGAGCTCTGTTTTCTGGAATTGATCTGATAGATGCAGGAAATTGGGCACGGCCTGACGTGTGTGTGTGTGTGTGTGTGTGTGTGTGTGTGTGTGTGTGTGTGTGTGTGTGTGTGTTTCAGGAAGGGTTATTTTTACATGTCAGTGGTCCAGAGGGGATGTGTCTGTGTGAATGACGTCCACACAGTTGTTCTTCGCGTGACTCTGCTTTCTCCTCCAGTCAAACCACTGTCATGTGCCTCCAGTGTGTGTGAGTGTGAGTTTGACTGTATGTGTGTATGA
>NW_028165612.1:0-7500 GCF_964263955.1 Coregonus lavaretus | reverse complement strand
ACTGACTGAACTACAGAGGACCATGTATTGAAGTGTGGAGAGTTAACCTGCGTGTGTTTCTCTCTAGGCTGGTCGGTTCAGAGGGCTGACTAAGGGCTTCCCTCCTCTCCCCCAACGCTCCTCAGGGAGACGATCCTTCGGCCGCTCCAAACACATCAGCCTGGCACGCTCACTGGATGACCTGGAGGTAGGGGATACACGTGCACATAAACACACACACGTGCACAGGTGCAGGCATACACACACACACACACACACACACACCCATATGCCCCTAAATGCTAAAAATGAAATGCCCTGCAAAACTGACCCTCACCACCCCTAAAAACACTTCTACCTAAAACTGATCCTTCACCACCCCTAAAAACACTTATATCTAAAACTGACTCTCACCACCCCTAAAAACACTTCTACCTAAAAGTGACCCTCACCAACCCTAAAAACACTTCTACCTAAAACTGACCCTTCACCACCCCTAAAAACACTTCTACCTAAAACTGACCCTTCACCACCCCTAAAAACACTTCTACCTAAAACTGACTCTCACCACCCCTAAAAACACTTCTACCTAAAACTGACCCTTCACCACCCCTAAAAACACTTCTACCTAAAACTGACTCTCACCACCCCTAAAAACACTTCTACCTAAAACTGACCCTTCACCACTCCTAAAAACACTTCTACCTAAAACTGACTCTCACCACCCCTAAAAACACTTCTACCTAAAACTGACCCTTACCACCCCTAAAAACACTTCTATCTAAAACTGACCCTTCACCACCCCTAAAAACACTTTTACCTAAAACTGACTCTCACCACCCCTAAAAACACTTCTACCTAAAACTGACCCTTCACCACCCCTAAAAACACTTCTACCTAAAACTGACTCTCACCACCCCTAAAAACACTTCTACCTAAAACTGACCCTTACCACCCCTAAAAACACTTCTATCTAAAACTGACCCTCACCACCCCTAAAAACACTTCTACCTAAAACTGACCCTTCACCACCCCTAAAAACACTTCTACCTAAAACTGACCATTCACCACCCCTAAAAACACTTCTACCTAAAACTGACCCCTCACCACCCCTAAAAACACTTCTACCTAAAACTGACCCTTACCACCCCTAAAAACACTTCTATCTAAAACTGACCCTTCACCACCCCTAAAAACACTTCTACCTAAAACTGACCCTTCACCACCCCTAAAAACACTTATCCTAAAACTGACCCTTCACCACCCCTAAAAACACTTCTACCTAAAACTGACCCTTCACCACCCCTAAAAACACTTCTACCTAAAACTGACCCTTCACCACCCCTAAAAACACTTCTACCTAAAACTGACCCTCACCACCCCTAAAAACACTTCTACCTAAAACTGACCCTTCACCACCCCTAAAAACACTTCTACCTAAAACTGACCCTCACCACCCCTAAAAACACTTCTACCTAAAACTGACCCTTCACCACCCCTAAAAACACTTCTACCTAAAACTGACCCTTCACCACCCCTAAAAACACTTCTACCTAAAACTGAAACTCACACTTCTTGATAGAGACTGGGACAGAGTGTGTTAGTGTAGTGGTCATGATAGACACTGGGGACAGAGTGTGTTAGTGTAGTGGTCATGATAGACACTGGGGACAGAGTGTGTTAGTGTAGTGGTCATGATAGAGGAGACTGGGACAGAGTGTGTTAGTGTAGTGGTCATGATAGACACTGGGGACAGAGTGTGTTAGTGTAGTGGTCTTGATAGACACTGGGACAGAGTGTGTTAGTGTAGTGGTCATGATAGAGGAGACTGGGGACAGAGTGTGTTAGTGTAGTGGTCATGATAGAGGAGACTGGGGACAGAGTGTGTTAGTGTAGTGGTCATGATAGACACTGGGGACAGAGTGTGTTAGTGTAGTGGTCATGATAGAGGAGACTGGGGACAGAGTGTGTTAGTGTAGTGGTCATGATAGACACTGGGACAGAGTGTGTTAGTGTAGTGGTCATGATAGACACTGTAAAGTTGTGCTATGTTACTCCCAATGGAGTGTTCAACGTGTCTGTCTGTATGTGAGGGTTGTCAGGTAAGAAGAAGGGTCAATGTGTATGAAGACAGTGTGAAGTTACACTATATATATATACAAAAGTATGTGGACACCCCTTCAAATTAGTGGATTCGGCCATTTCAGCCCCACTCGTTGCTGACAGGTGTATAGAATCGAGCACACCGCCATGCAATCTCCATAGACAAACATTGGCAGTAGAATGGCCCATACTGAAGAGCTCAGTGACTTTTAACGTGGCACCGTCATAGGATGCCACCTTTCCAACAAGTCAGTTCATCAAAATTTCTGCCCTGCTAGAGCTGCCCCGGTCAACTGTAAGTTCTGTTATTGTGACGTGGAAACGTCTAGGAGCAACAACGGCTCAGCCTCGAAGTGGTAGGCCACACAAGCTCACAGAACGGGACCGCAGAGTGCTGAAGGGCGTAAAGATCGTCTGTCCTCGGTTGCAACACTCACTACCGAGTTCCAAACTGCCTCTGGAAGCAACATTGGCACAATAACTGTTTGTCGGGAGCTTCATGAAATGGGTTTCCATGGCCGAGCAGCCGCACACAAGCCTAAGATCACCATGCTCAATGCCAAGTTTCGGCTGGAGCGGTGTAAAGCTTGCCGCCGTTGGACTCTGGAGTGATGAACGCTTCACAATTTGGCAGTCCGACGGAATAATCTGGTTTTGGCGGATGCCAGGAGAACGCTTCCTGCCCCAATGCATAGTGCCAACTGTAAGGTTTGGTGGAGGAGGAATAATGGTCTGGGGCTGTTTTTCATGGTTCGGGCTAGGCCCCTTAGTTCCAGTGAAGGGAAATCTTAACTCTACAGCATACAATGACATTCTAGGTGATTCTGTGCTTCCAACTTTGTGGCAACAGTTTGGGGAAGGCCCTTTCCTGTTTCAGCATGACAATGCCCCTGTGCACAAAGCGAGGTCCATACAGAAATGGTTTGTCGAGATTGGTGTGGAAGAACTTGACTGGCCTGCACAGAGCCCTGACCTCAACCCATCAAACATCTTTGGGATGAAAAGGAACTCCTACTGCGAGCCAGGCCTAATCGCCCAACATCAGTGCCCGACCTCACTAATGCTCTTGTGGCTGAATGGAAGCAAGTCCCCGCAGCAATGTTCCAACATCTAGTGGAAAGCCTTCCCAGAAGAGGGGAGGCTGTTATAGCAGCAAAGGGGGGAACAACTCCATATTAATGCCCATGATTTTGAAATGAGATGTTGGACGAGCAGGTGTCCACATACTTTTGGTCATGTAGTGTACACACACACACACACACACACACATATACACAGGATAGATGGAGAGGGAACACACACACACACCCTGTATGTATTCTGGATGACGTCTCTGTTTCTGACCCAGCATGCCATGCTGGATGACGTCTCTGTTTCTTTCCCAGCATGCCGCGCTGCAGGACTTCTCTCTCCTCTTTCCCTTTTGTTTAATCTTCTCTCTATTCTACCTTTTCCCTTCCGGTCTCTGGGCCCCTGTTACGGTCTCTGGGCCCCTGTTACGGTCTCTGGGCCCCTGTTACGTGATGTCCACAAACAGAGACAGCTTTGTGTAGGAGAGAGAGAGGGGAGGGGGAGAGGAGAGAGAGAGGGAGAGGAAAAGTGAAGAGCGAGCGAGAGAGAAAGGAAGAGGGTGAAAAGGGGAGATTATTCTAATAGGAAAGGGAGAAAGGGAGGGAGAGAGGGAGGGAGAGAGGGAGGGAGGGAGGGAGAGGCTTTCTTTTTCCAAATCAGATGGCCTCATCTCCTTTCTCTCTCAGCTGCTGATCTGAAATAATTGAAGGGGTGACAGGAAAGCAACATGATAGATGATGTATGTAGTGTCTTACTGTACTAGCCAAACAGGAAAGCAACATGATAGATGATGTATGTAGTGTCTTACTGTACTAGCCAAACAGGAAAGCAACATGATAGATGATGTATGTAGTGTCTTACTGTACTAGCCAAACAGGAAAGCAACATGATAGATGATGTATGTAGTGTCTTACTGTACTAGCCAAACAGGAAAGCAACATGATAGATGATGTATGTAGTGTCTTACTGTACTAGCCAAACAGGAAAGCAACATGATAGATGATGTGTGTAGTGTCTTACTGTACTAGCCAAACAGGAAAGCAACATGATAGATGATGTATGTAGTGTCTTACTGTACTGGCCAAACAGGAAAGCAGAGAGGTGACGGAGAAGGGAAGCCATTTTAGAGTGTTAGGACACTGCTAGCTAGCTACTTCTTGACTCCTCCCTTCTAGAGTGTTAGGATACTGCTAGCTAGCTCCAGGCTCGTACTTCTTGATTCCCTCCCTTCTAGAGTGTTAGGACACTGCTAGCTAGCTCCAGGCTCGTACTTCTTGATTCCCTCCCTTCTAGAGTGTTAGGACACTGCTAGCTAGCTCCAGGCTCGTACTTCTTGATTCCCTCCCTTCTAGAGTGTTAGGACACTGCTAGCTAGCTCCAGGCTCGTACTTCTTGATTCCCTCCCTTCTAGAGTGTTAGGACACTGCTAGCTAGCTCCAGTTCCCTGGCTGGTATTTCTAATGAGCACTGACGAGCAATAGGCTGACATTCCTCTCCTTAGAGACCCACACACTCACACACACACAATTATCACCCCAGTCACGCACACATAGACACTCTCTAATTATCTGGCTCAATCTACACACACACACACACACACACACACAGAGACACACCCACCCTCCTCTCAGCCTTCTTGTCAGTAGCTGTTTCATCTCATCACAGAGACAGTAGGAGCCAGCTGCTATAGCTACCCAGCATGTGTGTGACTGTGTGTAGATTGAGCCAAATAATTAGAGTGTGTCTATGTGTGCGTGACTGGGGGCAATCATTCTGTGTGTGTGTGTGTGTTTTAGGGCTGGCACAATTACCGTATAACCGTGTAACCGACGGTTGTGGATGATCATTCTGTGTGTGTGTGTGTTTTAGTTGCTGGCACAATTCGTCGAGGGCCGGCAAACCGTGCCAATATATCCTCCAAACGCCGTCTTCGAGGGCATTATCACTTTTATACAACGGGTTACCAACATATTCAAATAATGATTGACATATTTTCATTAAAAAAAAACGTTATTTTGATCAATTTACACATCTAGGGTTGCTATAGACCCGACCCAGTGGTTCAGTCTTTTTGTTCTGTATCTATGGACGTGACCCAGTGGTTCAGTCTTTTTGTTCTGTATCTATGGACGTGACCCAGTGGTTCAGTCTTTTTGTTCTGTATCTATGGACGTGACCCAGTGGTTCAGTCTTTTTGTTCTGTATCTATGGACGTGACCCAGTGGTTCAGTCTTTTTGTTCTGTATCTATGGACGTGACCCAGTGGTTCAGTCTTTTTGTTCTGTATCCATGGACGTGACCCAGTGGTTCAGTCTTTTTGTTCTGTATCTATGGACGTGACCCAGTGGTTCAGTCTTTTTGTTCTGTATCTATGGACGTGACCCAGTGGTTCAGTCTTTTTGTTCTGTATCTATGGACGTGACCCAGTGGTTCAGTCTTTTTGTTCTGTATCCATGGACGTGACCCAGTGGTTCAGTCTTTTTGTTCTGTATCTATGGACGCGACCCAGTGGTTCAGTCTTTTTGTTCTGTATCTATGGACCCGACCCAGTCGTTCAGTCTTTTTGTTCTGTATCCATGGACGCGACCCAGTCGTTCAGTCTTTTTGTTCTGTATCCATGGACGCGACCCAGTCATTCAGGCTTTTTGTTCTGTATCTATAGACCCGACCCAGTCGTTCAGGCTTTTTGTTCTGTATCTATAGACCCGACCCAGTCGTTCAGGCTTTTTGTTCTGTATCTATTGTTCGTTCTAAATGTTCCATTGCCATACTGGCTGGCAACGTTCTTATCCCTTTGCTTGCTAGCTAGCCAACTACGGCTAACTTACAGTCACGTCAAACAGTGCAGCCAGAATAACATTTACATTTAGGTCATTTAGCGGACGCTCTTATCCAGAGCGACTTACAAATTGGTGCATTCAACTTATGATAGCCAGTGGGAAAACCACTTTTTTTTTAAATGGGGGGGTGGGGGAAAGATTACTTTATACTATTCCAGGTATTCCTTAAAGAGGTAGGGTTTCAAGTGTCTCCGGAAGGTGGTCAGTGACTCCGCTGTCCTGGCGTCGTGGGGGAGCTTGTTCCACCATTGGGGTGCCAGAGCAGCGAACAGTTTTGACTGGGCTGAGCGGGAACTATGCTTCCGCAGAGGTAGGGGGGGCAGCAGGCCAGAGGTGGATGAACGCAATGCCCTCGTTTGGGTGTAGGGACTGATCAGAGCCTGAAGGTAAGGAGGTGCCGTTCCCCTCACAGCTCTGTAGGCAAGCACCATGGTCTTGTAGCAGCTGCAAGCTTCAACTGGAAGCCTGTGGAGGAGCGGGGTGACGTGAGAGAACTTGGGAAGGTTGAACACCAAACGGGCTGCGGCGTTCTGGATGAGTTGTAGGGGTTTAATGGCACAGGCAGGGAAACCAACCAACAGCGAGTTGCAGTAATCCAGACGGGAGATGACAAGTGCCTGGATTAGGACCTGTGCCGCTTCCTGTGTAAGGCAGTGTCATACTCTGCGAATGTTGTAGAGCATGAACCTGCAGGATCGGGTCACCGCTTTGATGTTAGCGGAGAACGACAGGGTGTTGTCCAGGGTCACGCCAAGGAATAACAGCAAAGTAGCTGCATTTGCATTTGTTTAAGCTGTTTTCTAGTGACATTTGTTTGGATACATCCATAACAATGAGCTAATGAGGCGCGATTTCGCCTGGCATAGAAAATGTGCTCTCTCGTCAGGACATTGTTGTTCAGAGGAGCTAGCCAACAACACAGCTACAGTAAAAGAAAGACTGCAAATTAGCTGTGTTTCGTAAAAAAAACTACAAGAAATGTGAGATAATGTCTAGATACTCTTTATAGTAGATATCAAGTTCATAAGTTGCCTGGCTGGGCTGATGAGACAGTGGATTGCGCAGTCAGACGGAACAGACTAAACAGGCATTTTAACGTCATAGATTTAGCAGGTGGTAACTTGTGGAATAGACACCGGCTGGAATGCGGTTTTAACCAATCAGCATTCAGGATTAGACCCACCCGTTGTATAATTACCGTATAACCGTGTAACCGACGGTTATGGATGAAGACGCCATGAAAAGAAAATAACCGTACAAAAGAAATGAAGACTGAAGACGGACAATCGTGTGGCAATTTGACTGGTAAACTCATGGGGACACTCACAATGGCTGCCTGGTATTGTGATGTAATCATTTCCGTGGTAATGTAGAACGTTCATTCAAATGATGTTAACTGATGTGGTTCATGCAGTGGAATGGATTTTTTTTTGTAATGCCAGTTGAGTTGAATCAACATATCACAGCACAGATTGATGGGTACACTTCCTGCTTTTTATTTTCCTGC
>NW_028165613.1:2500-5000 GCF_964263955.1 Coregonus lavaretus | reverse complement strand
GTGAGACTGAGAGGAGAGAGGAAGGTGAGACTGAGAGGAGAGAGGAGAGAGGAAGGTGAGACTGAGAGGAGAGAGGAAGGTGAGACTGAGAGGAGAGAGGAAGGTGAGACTGAGAGGAGAGAGGAAGATGGGACTGAGAGAAGAGAGGAAGGTGAGACTGAGAGGAGAGGGGAAGGTGAGACTGAGAGGAGAGAGGAAGGTGGGACTGAGAGGAGAGAGGAAGGTGAGACTGAGGAGAGAGGAAGGTGAGACTGAGGAGAGAGGAAGGTGAGACTGAGAGGAGAGAGGAAGGTGAGACTGAGAGGAGAGAGGAAGGTGAGACTGAGAGGAGAGAGGAAGGTGAGACTGAGGAGAGAGGAAGGTGAGACTGAGGAGAGAGGAAGGTGAGACTGAGAGGAGAGAGGAAGGTGAGACTGAGAGGAGAGAGGAGAGAGGAAGGTGAGACTGAGAGGAGAGAGGAAGGTGAGACTGAGAGGAGAGAGGAAGGTGAGACTGAGAGGAGAGAGGAAGGTGAGACTGAGAGGAGAGAGGAAGGTGAGACTGAGGAGAGAGGAAGGTGAGACTGAGAGGAGAGAGGAAGGTGAGACTGAGAGGAGAGAGGAAGGTGAGACTGAGAGGAGAGAGGAAGGTGAGACTGAGAGGAGAGAGGAAGGTGAGACTGAGAGGAGAGAGGAAGGTGAGACTGAGGAGAGAGGAAGATGAGACTGAGGAGAGAGGAAGGTGAGAATGAGGAGAGAGGAAGGTGAGACTGAGGAGAGAGGGAGGTGAGACTGAGAGGAGAGAGGAAGGTGAGACTGAGAGGAGAGAGGAAGGTGAGACTGAGGAGAGAGGAAGGTGAGACTGAGGAGAGAGGAAGGTGAGACTGAGGAGAGAGGAAGGTGAGACTGAGAGGAGAGAGGAAGGTGAGACTGAGAGGAGAGAGGAAGGTGAGACTGAGGAGAGAGGAAGGTGACTGCCCCAGTAGTTTGGCTGTGATTTGCAGCTGTTTATTGGCTGCTGAGGGGAGAGGGGGGGGGGAGGAGGAGGGGAGGAGCTCTGATGGAACATAGAAGCCTTATTTAGAACGGGTGGAACTCTGGAATGAATGGGTGGAATGCTGAGACAATTAACCAGAGCAGCAGCAGCAGAAACAGGGGAGTTGGGTTCTCTTGGCAGGCAGGACTGACTGGGCTGACGTTGTGTTGCAAAGCTGAACTGCATTAATTGATAAGAATGTTCCCAGTCGTCTCAGCTGGCTGCAAGATGGGAGACAGTGTGAGTCTTCTTTATACTGTTGAAAGTCATGAAGGAGAGAGTCAAATGAAGGAGAGGAGCCAGACTAGTCCTAAATGTCTAGGCCTAAATGTTGAGGGTATCCTGAGAGGGAAGGAGTCTGTATAGTAATTCCCTCTGACGACAGTAGAAGGCTGTGTTTACCAATACGAGAGAAGAGGGAGAAGGGATGTAATTAAATATAGATTAGAATGACAGCCCATGTTGGCGCGTGGCCTACTTTCATGTTTTTGTGAACGAGAACTTTATACGATTTTCCTTCTCCTTTTTTTCCAGTGTGAGACTTTGGGACCATGGAGAGAGATGCAGAGCCAGAAAGGAAGGACGAAAGAAAGGTCTCTTGGTGGATCTGTTGGTACAGCAATGCCAAGGTTGTGGGTTCGATTCCCACGGGTGACCTGTTTGAAACAGTATGAAAAATGTAGACACTAACTACTAACTAACTAACTAACTACTAACTAACTACTAACTAACTACTAACTACTATAAGTCACTCTGGATAAGAGCTTATGTAAAGAGGGAGAGAGTCTGAAATGTGGTGGAACAGAGGGTGTGATTCTGGCCTATGCTGTTGTCAGAGGGTGTGATTCTGGCCTATGATGTTGTCAGAGGGTGTGATTCTGGCCTATGCTGTTGTCAGAGGGTGTGATTCTGGCCTATGATGTTGTCAGAGGGTGTGATTCTGGCCTATGCTGTTGTCAGAGGGTGTGATTCTGGCCTATGCTGTTTGTCAGAGGGTGTGATTCTGGCCTATGCTGTTGTCAGAGGGTGTGATTCTGGCCTATGCTGTTATCAGAGGGTGTGATTCTGGCCTATGCTGTTTGTCAGAGGGTGTGATTCTGGCCTATGCTGTTTGTCAGACAGACCAGTAAACTGCGGGACGTATAGGCCTTACGTTACTGCTGGGAATTGAAACCTGGGTCTCCTGTTCGCCGAGGTCTGAGGCTCACATTTGGACTGACGAGTCTCACACAGGCTCTACTAGAGTGTGATTCTAAATCACCTTTCTACTCAAACGTGTGCACTGTTCAAGCTCAGTACTGGAAGCTCATGTGGATGTTGTCTGTCCAGATGTGAGGAGACTTACGTGTGCACTGTTCAAGCTCAGTACTGGAGCTCATGTGGATGTTGTCTATCCAGATGTGTCCTCGGTTGCTGTGCTCAAAGAAACCCTCAATCACCACCTGACAGAGAGAAAACCAGAATCAACTCAGAACTCTGATTAACC